>NW_019272097.1:10000-68780 GCF_002738345.1 Cucurbita maxima | reverse complement strand
GTAGTGATGATTTAGAAAGAAATTTTGGAGATTTACTCGTTAGTGACAACGGCAAAGAAATTGTTACGAGTAAAGAAGAGATGAGCTTAAAGGAAGAAGGTTCTTCATCAATGCCAAAAGAATGGAGTGAGTTTGAGATGAGTATGATGGGAGAACTCAGTTTCTTTCTTGGACTTCAAATCAAACAACTCAAGAATGGTATCTTCATCAATCAAGAGAAATACACTAAAGATTTGCTCAAAAGATTCAAGTTCAATGGAGGTAAGATTGCAAGAACTCCCATGAGCACATCCACTAAGCTTGACAAGGATGAAAAAGGTAAAAGTGTGGATATTAAAGCTTATCGAGGTATGATTGGATCTTTACTTTACTTGACCGCTAGTAGACCCGATATTATGTTTAGTGTATGTCTTTGTGCTAGATTTCAATCCTGTCCTAAGGAATCTCATTTACATGCCGTTAAGAGAATATTTAAATATTTGCTTGGAACTATTGATCTAGGATTGTGGTATCCTAGAAATGTTGAATTTAAATTGGTAGGATATTCTGATGCAGATTTTGCCGGAAGCTTACTTGATCGTAAAAGTACTAGTGGAACTTGTCAATTTCTTGGTAGTTCCTTAGTTTCTTGGTTTAGTAAAAAGCAAAATTCGGTTGCCTTATCTACTACCGAAGCGGAATATATTGCGGTTGCTAGTTGCTGTGCTCAAATTCTTTGGATGAAACAAACTCTTTGTGATTTTGGATTAAAGTTTCATAGTGTGCCTATATTTTGTGATAATACAAGTGCTATTAATTTAACTAAAAATCCTATTCATCATTCTAGAACTAAACATATTGACATTAGACATCATTTTATTAGAGAGCATGTGCAAAATGGACATATTATTCTTGATTTTGTAAACTCTAATAATCAACTGGCCGATATTTTCACCAAGCCATTGAATGAAGAAATTTTTTGCAAAAATAGGCTTGAGCTTGGTATTATTCGTTGTGATATATCTTGAATTTTATAATTTTTGAATGCATGTTTTTAGGGGGAGCCATTATGTCATTATTAAATGCATTCTCTTTCAATTGTTCATTTTGATGATTACAAAGGGGGAGAAAATTAAGAAAAATATGTTCTAAATTTGTTATTTTATAATTTATGAATCATTCACTTGGTGTTTCATAATTTCTTGAGGCATTAATATAAGGGAGAATATGCTCTTGAGTGAAATTTATGATAATATATTAGTATGTAGTGATATTATTACATGGATGTTGTATTATTGGTTTTTATGAATTTTTCTTTAAATGATTTGTCATCATCAAAAAGGGGGATATTGTTGGCTTATTGGCCCTTGATCTCACATTAATTAATTTCAATGAATTAATTATTGATGTTTTGATGATAACAAACCTACTTTTAATTATTAACTATTTTCAGTTTTTTGAACTGTCCACAGTATAAGGTCGGGAATAACGATTACAACAACTTTTCAATTACTCAAATCAGAGCTAAAACGAAGAAATTAGAGTCGAGACAACATACCCGACGTGATGATGTGGCAACAAAATCAAAATGATGGACAAATCAAAATATATCAAAGTATGACATTTATAATATTGGAAGAGTAACACATGGTGGAGTTTTTCTTATTATTACATTTCTAAATAAAATTATTTTTACAAATATAAATTTGAATATAACCGTTACTCACATCGAATTTTATTATTACTATATTATATTATTATATTATTATATTTTAAAATTTTGGTAGTTACTCACATCATTTTTATTATTATTATATTATTATATTTATAATAAATTTTGAATTACATTTTACCGTTACTCACATAACTTTTTATTATTATTATATTATATTACTATTATATTAAAATTTTGAAATAAATGAATTTAGAAAATTTTCTTACTTAATTACTTTTAATCTCCACCTTCCATTATTCCTAACACAATCCAATGGTCAATATTCAATCCTACATTTTGCCACTTTTCTCCTCTATATAAACTCATCTTCCCCACATTTTTAAAATATACAACTTACATACATTCTTCAATCCTCATTTGTTCAAAGTCTCCATTGTTTATTGCTCTCTCCAAGCTTACAAGTTTATTTCTTTTCATCTTATTCTTGAGAGGGATTATTATTATATTGTGAGGAAATAGTTGTCAGTATCCCAAATTGTAAATCTACTCTTTGAGAGAGTTGTGGTGTGTTATTATCAAACTCAAATACTTGTATCGGTTTGATCCTGCGTCGTTGAAAGGATTGAGTTTGCTCTTGAACTCGTAAAAAGAGCGGTGTACCGGTTTGGCTCTGATCCGTGGAAAGAGTCGGAAAAGTTCTTTATTCAAATTCCCAAGAGGCGCTTGGGGAGTGGAGTAGGTCGAGTTTGACCGAACCACTATAAAACTACGGTGTCATTTTCTCTAACTCTTTCCTATTTAATTTCAAGATTATTATTATGTTTATTGCATGTTCTACTTGATTATTGTTTTGACTTGAATTATTTTGTTTTAGTAATTATCATCTTCTACTTATTTGTAAAAAGTTTTATCATTAGAAAAATTAATCAAGTTTAAACACTTTTATCGTTAAAACCCTATTCACCCCCCCTCTAGGGTTGCCATACCGATCCAACAATTGGTATCAGAGCAGGTTGCTCCTATAGATTTTTTATCTAAACTTTATTGTTCGAGCTTATGGCAAACCTACGTGTTAAAAATGGTTTTAGTGAAGGACAATCAACTTCTAGGCCACCTTATTTTGATGGAACAAATTATACATGTTGGAAAGCTAGGATGAAAATTTATTTGCAATCCGTTGATTATCAATTGTGGTTAAATGTTAGTAATGGTCCTTACATTCCAATAAAAATTGTTAATAATATTGAGGTGCCTAAATTAGAAAATGAATTTGATGAGCATGATATGAAAAAATGTTCTTTGAATGCTAGTGCTATCAATTGTCTGTATTGTGCCTTAAGTAATGATGAATTTAATAGAGTATGTATGTGTTCTTCGGCATATGAAATTTGGAAAACTCTTGAAGTAACTCATGAGGGAACCAATCAAGTTAAAGAAACAAAAATTAGCATGTTAGTTCATAATTATGAACTATTTAAAATGGAGGAAAATGAACCTATTGGTGATATGTTTACTAGATTTACTAATATTTTAAATGCTTTGAAAAATCTTGGAAAAGTATATTCTACCTCCGAAAATGTAAGAAAAATTCTTAGGTCTCTGCCTAAAAGTTGGGAGGCAAAAGTGACGGCGATTCAAGAAGCAAAGGATCTCACAAAGCTTCCTTTGGATGAACTCATTGGTTCTCTCATGACACATGAGATTACCATGAACGGGCACATGGAAGAAGAATCCAAAAAGAAGAAAAGTATAGCCCTAAAATCCATCAAAGTTGACTCTGAAGATGAGGACGTCCTTGATGAAGATGATGTCGCCTACTTCACACGTAAGTATAAAAATTTTATTAAAAGGAAGAAACAATTAAAAAAACATTTCACAAATCAAAAAGAGTCAAAAGGTGAAAAGAGCAAAAACGATGAGGTAATATGTTATGAATGTAAAAAGCCGGGTCATATAAGAACGGATTGTCCTCTCCTCAAATCATCTAAGAAATCCAAGAAGAAAGCAATGAAGGCTACTTGGGATGATAGTGATGAAAGTGCAAGTGGAAGTGATGAAGAAGTTGCAAATTTTTGCTTCATGGCTCATAGTGACAAAGAGGATGAACAAGAAGATGAACAAGAAGATGAGGTAACTCTTGAATCTCTTTCTTATCATGAATTATTTAAACTTGTTGATGAGATGACAATTGATTTAGAAAAACTTAGTTCAAAGTATGTTGTGCTTAAAAAGAAATATAAGACTTCAATTATTGAAAATAAGTCTTTGCTAAATGAAATTTCTTGCTTGAAGGAGAAGGATCATAATATTGTTAAAATTGATGTACCTTGTGAAAAGCATGTATTTGATTGTGATGAGAAAAATGCATTAATTGATAAAGTCAAGACTCTTGAGCATGATTGTGGTGAAAAAGATAAATTAATTAAATTGCTCAAAGAGAATGAATCAAATAATTTGCAAGAACTTGGTAGGGCTAAGGAATCTATTAAAATGTTAACAATAGGTGCTCAAAAATTAGATAAAATACTTGAAGGAGGTAAGTCATATGGTGATAAAAGAGGATTAGGCTATATTGATGAATGTTCTACACCTTCAAGTTCTAAAACAATCTTTGTTAAAGCATCCCCTATCTTGCCTAAATCTAACACATGTAAATTTGTATCTAAGTATGATAAATCTAGATTTGTGCCTATATGTCATTATTGTGGTGTTGAAGGTCATATTAGACCTAAGTGCTTTAAATTGAAAAATTCTCAAAATATTCATTTAGGAAGAAAAGTTTCTCAAAATACAAAGTTTAACAATGTTTTAGAAAATAATTTTTCGAATAAAAATAGAATACACAAATTTAGTCCAAGAAATAAATTCTTGCATAATGTCGTTTGTTTCTCGTGTGGTAAGTTTGGACATAAAGATTATTCTTGTTACTTATCTAAATACAATGTCTTTAATATGAATGCAAATATGAAATGGATTCCTAAATTTGTGAATACTAACTTTCTAGGACCCAAACAAGTATGGGTACCAAAAGGTCAATTTTGAATATCTTTGTTTTTAGGTTTGTTTGAAAGCCTCCAAGAAAAATAAGTGGTACTTGGATAGTGGTTGCTCAAGACACATGACGGGTAATCCATCCAAGTTTGTCAATCTTTCCAAGAAGGATGGTGGCTTAGTAACCTTTGGTGATAACAAGAAGGGTAAAATAATTGGTAAGGGTACTATAGGTAATGACTCTTGTACTCTCATTAAAAATGTATTGTTAGTTGATGGTTTAAAGCATGACTTACTTAGCATTAGTCAATTATGTGATAAAGGTTTTAGAGTTGTATTTGATAAGAATAATTGCATAATTGAAAATGCTAGTGATAGAAAAGTTTTGTTTGTAGGAAATAGAGACGATAATGTGTATACTATTGATTTGAATGATTGTCCTACAAATGATAAATGTCTTTCGGTTTTGCTTGATAACTCTTGGCTATGGCATAGAAGACTAGGACATGCTAGTATGTACTTGATTTCAAATATTTCAAAAAATTCATTAGTGAGAGGTCTCCCTCAACTTAAATTTGAAAAAGATAAAATTTGTGACGCTTGTCAAATGGGTAAGCAAACTAAGTCTTCTTTCAAATCTAAAAATATGATTTCTACTACTAGACCTCTTCAACTACTCCATATAGACTTATTTGGCCCTTCTAAAATAGCTAGTTATGGAGGAAATTATTATGCTTTTGTGATAGTGGATGATTTTTCAAGATTTACTTGGGTTTTGATGATAAAACATAAGAATGATGTTTTGAAAAGATTTGCTAGTTTTGTAAAAAGAGTTCAAAATGAAAAAGGGTTTTTAATTACTAAAATTAGGAGTGACCATGGGGGAGAATTTAACAGTGTTGCCTTTGAAAAATTTTGTGAAGATAATGGTTTTTCTCATGACTTCTCCTCTCCAAGGACTCCTCAACAAAACGGTGTGGTTGAAAGGAAAAATCGTACTTTACAAGAATTTGCTAGATCAATGTTAAATGAGTATGATTTACCTAAATATTTTTGGGCGGAAGCCGTTAATACCGCTTGTTATATTTTAAATAGAGTTTTAATTAGACCTTCATTAAATAAAACTCCTTATGAACTCTGGCATAACAAAATTCCAAATGTTGGGTATTTCAAAGTTTTTGGTTGTAAATGTTTTATTTTGAACAACAAAGAAAAGCTTGGAAAGTTTGATTCAAAAACGGATATTGGTATTTTTCTTGGCTATTCATCTACTAGTAAAGCTTATAGAATTTTCAATAAGAGAACTTTAGTTATTGAAGAATCTATGCATGTGGTATTTGATGAATCTTGCAATAATATTTCTAATGAGTCTATTTGTAGTGATGATTTAGAAAGAAATTTTGGAGATTTACTCGTTAGTGACAACGGCAAAGAAATTGTTACGAGTAAAGAAGAGATGAGCTTAAAGGAAGAAGGTTCTTCATCAATGCCAAAAGAATGGAGGTATGCCTTGTCTCATCCCAAGGACTTGATTCTTGGTGATCTCGAACAAGGTGTGAAAACTCGCTCTTCTATTAATTTATTTAATAATCTTGCTTTTGTTTCTCAAATTGAACCAAAAAGTCTTAAGGATGCCGAAAATGATGAGTTTTGGATTTTAGCCATGCAAGAAGAGCTAAATCAATTTGAAAGGAACAAAGTTTGGGAATTAGTCCATAGGCCATCTAATACTTCTATTATTGGAACCAAATGGGTTTTTAGAAATAAAATGGATGAAAATGGGAATATCATTAGAAATAAAGCTAGGCTTGTAGCTCAAGGTTATTGTCAAGAGGAAGGCATAGATTATGAAGAAACTTTTGCACCCGTTGCTAGATTAGAAGCTATTAGAATGTTACTTGCTTTTGCTTCTTACAAAAATTTTGTATTATATCAAATGGATGTGAAAAGTGCATTTTTGAATGGTTATATTATGGAGGAAGTTTATGTAGAACAACCTCCCGGATTTGAAAATGTAGAATTTCCTCATCATGTCTATAAGTTGAAAAAGGCTCTTTATGGCTTAAAACAAGCTCCAAGAGCTTGGTATGATAGACTTAGTAATTTTCTTATTGGGAATGATTTTAAAATGGGCAAACTCGACACTACACTCTTTATTAAGATTAAAGAAAACGATATGCTATTAGTGCAAATATATGTGGATGATATCATATTTGGTTCTACTAATCCTTCTTTATGTGAAGAATTTTCTAAATGTATGCATAGTGAGTTTGAGATGAGTATGATGGGAGAACTCAGTTTCTTTCTTGGACTTCAAATCAAACAACTCAAGAATGGTATCTTCATCAATCAAGAGAAATACACTAAAGATTTGCTCAAAAGATTCAAGTTCAATGGAGGTAAGATTGCAAGAACTCCCATGAGCACATCCACTAAGCTTGACAAGGATGAAAAAGGTAAAAGTGTGGATATTAAAGCTTATCGAGGTATGATTGGATCTTTACTTTACTTGACCGCTAGTAGACCCGATATTATGTTTAGTGTATGTCTTTGTGCTAGATTTCAATCTTGTCCTAAGGAATCTCATTTACATGCCGTTAAGAGAATATTTAAATATTTGCTTGGAACTATTGATCTAGGATTGTGGTATCCTAGAAATGTTGAATTTAAATTGGTAGGATATTCTGATGCAGATTTTGCCGGAAGCTTACTTGATCGTAAAAGTACTAGTGGAACTTGTCAATTTCTTGGTAGTTCCTTAGTTTCTTGGTTTAGTAAAAAGCAAAATTCGGTTGCCTTATCTACTACCGAAGCGGAATATATTGCGGTTGCTAGTTGCTGTGCTCAAATTCTTTGGATGAAACAAACTCTTTGTGATTTTGGATTAAAGTTTCATAGTGTGCCTATATTTTGTGATAATACAAGTGCTATTAATTTAACTAAAAATCCTATTCATCATTCTAGAACTAAACATATTGACATTAGACATCATTTTATTAGAGAGCATGTGCAAAATGGACATATTATTCTTGATTTTGTAAACTCTAATAATCAACTGGCCGATATTTTCACCAAGCCATTGAATGAAGAAATTTTTTGCAAAAATAGGCTTGAGCTTGGTATTATTCGTTGTGATATATCTTGAATTTTATAATTTTTGAATGCATGTTTTTAGGGGGAGCCATTATGTCATTATTAAATGCATTCTCTTTCAATTGTTCATTTTGATGATTACAAAGGGGGAGAAAATTAAGAAAAATATGTTCTAAATTTGTTATTTTATAATTTATGAATCATTTACTTGGTGTTTCATAATTTCTTGAGGCATTAATATAAGGGAGAATATGCTCTTGAGTGAAATTTATGATAATATATTAGTATGTAGTGATATTATTACATGGATGTTGTATTATTGGTTTTTATGAATTTTTCTTTAAATGATTTGTCATCATCAAAAAGGGGGATATTGTTGGCTTATTGGCCCTTGATCTCACATTAATTAATTTCAATGAATTAATTATTGATGTTTTGATGATAACAAACCTACTTTTAATTATTAACTATTTTCAGTTTTTTGAACTGTCCACAGTATAAGGTCGGGAATAACGATTACAACAACTTTTCAATTACTCAAATCAGAGCTAAAACGAAGAAATTAGAGTCGAGACAACATACCCGACGTGATGATGTGGCAACAAAATCAAAATGATGGACAAATCAAAATATATCAAAGTATGACATTTATAATATTGGAAGAGTAACACATGGTGGAGTTTTTCTTATTATTACATTTCTAAATAAAATTATTTTTACAAATATAAATTTGAATATAACCGTTACTCACATCGAATTTTATTATTACTATATTATATTATTATATTATTATATTTTAAAATTTTGGTAGTTACTCACATCATTTTTATTATTATTATATTATTATATTTATAATAAATTTTGAATTACATTTTACCGTTACTCACATAACTTTTTATTATTATTATATTATATTACTATTATATTAAAATTTTGAAATAAATGAATTTAGAAAATTTTCTTACTTAATTACTTTTAATCTCCACCTTCCATTATTCCTAACACAATCCAATGGTCAATATTCAATCCTACATTTTGCCACTTTTCTCCTCTATATAAACTCATCTTCCCCACATTTTTAAAATATACAACTTACATACATTCTTCAATCCTCATTTGTTCAAAGTCTCCATTGTTTATTGCTCTCTCCAAGCTTACAAGTTTATTTCTTTTCATCTTATTCTTGAGAGGGATTATTATTATATTGTGAGGAAATAGTTGTCAGTATCCCAAATTGTAAATCTACTCTTTGAGAGAGTTGTGGTGTGTTATTATCAAACTCAAATACTTGTATCGGTTTGATCCTGCGTCGTTGAAAGGATTGAGTTTGCTCTTGAACTCGTAAAAAGAGCGGTGTACCGGTTTGGCTCTGATCCGTGGAAAGAGTCGGAAAAGTTCTTTATTCAAATTCCCAAGAGGCGCTTGGGGAGTGGAGTAGGTCGAGTTTGACCGAACCACTATAAAACTACGGTGTCATTTTCTCTAACTCTTTCCTATTTAATTTCAAGATTATTATTATGTTTATTGCATGTTCTACTTGATTATTGTTTTGACTTGAATTATTTTGTTTTAGTAATTATCATCTTCTACTTATTTGTAAAAAGTTTTATCATTAGAAAAATTAATCAAGTTTAAACACTTTTATCGTTAAAACCCTATTCACCCCCCCTCTAGGGTTGCCATACCGATCCAACAGTAGCAAATCATTTGGAGCACGTATAGACCTTAAATTTTCATAAATAGTCCTAGGGGCATTTTTGTCAGTTTACTCCTAATTTTTTGTTTTTGCTACTTAAAAGTACTCACCTAAATCTGTTACCCTTTAGATATATAAAATTAAACAACGAGTAATTACTCCTTAAAACTAAGAATACTACTCATCTTTCAGAACACACACTCACACAAACAGTTAGAGAGATATAACTCAGACCATAGAATGTCTTACTCCTGCCCTTCCACTGTTCGCCGACTCCGATGAAAGTTGAGATGGTCATCGGAGACAGGATCATGCTTTGGAGTAGGGCACCTGCGGTATGACGTATCCTCTTTAGAGATATAACTATAAACATATACAAAAATAATTGGAATTGGGCTAGGTCTCTAGTATCATTCAATATAGAACTCGGTCCGGTCTCAGGGAAGTGGCGCATTAGTTAACATATTCCAATGTCTTTAAAACTTCACCACATCATCTAACATCATAAAATAAGATCTACGACAGAGTTTTATAGCATTTGAAGGTCATCTAAATCATGAACGGTAGGTAGATATCCTTAGGGCCATGGGCATTATGATCTCATCCAAACTCCAATTTCAAAGAATGTAATTTAACATTTTATAATATTCCATAACGTAATATTAAATTCAATTATCACTATTGAACTAAAAACTAAACAATAAAGATAAAATTTATAAATATATATATATATAATTAATTAATTAATTAATTTGAAATATTAGTTTAATATCCTAACCTTTTTTTACTTCATTTTTAATGTATAATTAATTTTAATAATTAGATATTGATAGTTGATTTTGATTTATAATTAATAAATTTACATTTTTCGAAGATTACATCCAAGATTTCATAATTAAAATAAAAAAATAAATAGTTATTAGTGTTGAATGAAAGTCCCACATCGACTAATTTAAGGACTAATCATGAGTTTATAATTAAGGAATGCTATACTCAAAGTTATAAGAACTTATACTCAAAGTGTACAATATCACATAATTATGGAGAGTCACGTCTCATTTTACATTATTTTAATGTTGCTATTTTGATGCGGACTTATTTTATAAATGAGTTTTATTTCTTAAAAATCAAAGTAAAAAAATTTATATTTAATATTATAAATAAATAAAATTTAAGGATTTATTAAACGTAAATATATATACCTATTAAGAGCTTATGCTCAAGGTGGATAATATCATATCATCGTGGATAGTAGTGTTCCTCAAATAATGAAGAGTCGGTAGGTTAGGTTAGCTTTTATTACTCATTTATGATAGACATGCATTATTATTTTTCCATATATGCCCCTCCCAAACCCAATCTTGGTCGGTTAGTAAATGGACACCGATTGCCCTTGGGCGGAAAAGAAATTTCATTTCCCTAGGGTTTGATTTTGTGGCATGGCCAACCATTTTTATTACAATCGTATGATATTGTCTACTTTGAGCATAAGCTCTCCTAGCATTTCTCATGCTAATGGAGAAAGTATTCCTTGATTATAAATCCATGATCATTCTCTAAATTAGCNNCTTTTTTTTTTTTTTTTTTTTGCTCTACTTCTATTTTTTTTTCCTCTAAAATGTAATATTCTTTTTCACCAGTTTGGTGATTATAAAAAGAATTTAACCTTTAGATCTTTCAGTAGAAAATACATCGTAAAACATAAAATCATGATGCACCTAGTGGTGGTAGGTCAAGGGTCATATAGGGCATGGGTTGAGGTAATATTTCACCATCATAAAGGGTCACGATAACTTTAGGGCTTGGGTGCATGGTAAACTTATTTAACTTGGTTCGTAACTTTAGAGTAACATCTTGGCACTTAAATTCATGAACTAACACTACGGCCTCTATAAAGATTTGTAACACACTATTCATTTAGTGTAACTTAAAGTTCATGGCTCTAAAGTTAGCATAAATACGGTCATTCCCATAATCTATACCCATGAAAATTATATTAACTTTCTAAACTCATGGGAGTTTATTAGGTACTTAATTTGAATGTTTAACTAATAGGGACAATTTGGTCATTTACTACTCAAATATGATTTCAGTAAAAAAGTAGGATCCGATGTTTCCAAAACATTACATAAGCCTTAGGAATCATGAAATAAGGTATTTTATAAAATTTCATGTCATTTAGAGATCATTTAGGTCATAAATCAATGGTACGTTACTATAGGGGCATTTTGGTAATTTTACATCTATCACCGGTCTAGCCCTTAATATGTTTTAATAACCATCCAATTTTATATATAACTTTATTATATCATATTAGGCCTTCTATTAGTTCATTTTTAAGTTACTTATTCCGAAACAAATATTTAATTTTAGTACTTAATTATAGGTTCTTTAAGTTTTAAACCTTTCCTAATGTTTTAAATAGGAAAGTCAACCCTTAACAAAAAAAAAAAAAAAAAATTAGATTGACTACTTACATTGACTTTTGGAAATCAATTCTGTAGCGGGGTATCTGAATTGCTCAAAACTTTATTGTCAAAATCTTTAAGAGTCTATTTTTACGAACAAACATAAATCAATCCATATGAATCGGTCTACAAGATAGTCAAACGAGCCAAAAATTAAGCTGGGTCTTTTTTAGGGATGATGTTGTCGGTTCAACTAAACCAACCATGACATCATCTTCTTCCTCTCGTAGGGGAGGAGACAATGTTTGTCGCTGCTCAATGTCTTAAAATGGCTCCCTCCAACTTCGGTGACCTTTAGCCCTTGATTTTTTCATGAAATTTATAAAGGAAAAGAATGAACTCTTTATCAGTGTACCGGAAGCATCAGGAACCATTTTGATTTTTATTAAGAATTAAAATAAAACAATTCATATGAGACTCCGAACCCTAACTTTGTAGAAATTGTGGTTTGCAAGCCTACTTGATATATTCAAACAAAGCAGAAGTTCTTTTACATTTCATAAGATCTTCCTTCCTATGACTTGAGCACAAGGCCAAACTTATTGGAATCTCTCAAAAGAAAATCCAAAAAAGATTGAAGAAGGAAAGTTAAAGAGAGTTCTTCCCGAGAATATATTTGTAATAATTCCAATTTAAAATCTATATTTTTATTTAATTAATGTATTAAATACAATAAATATTTTTTTATTTTTAATTTAATATATTGAATATATTAAATATTAATTTAAATACTTTAAATTAAATATATTTTTATATTTTTATATTTAATAAATATGATATATTAAATAGTACTTTGAACATAGGATGTTGTCAATGAACACATCACAAATGTGTCTACATAGTCCTTAAATACTTAG
Source organism: Cucurbita maxima (assembly GCF_002738345.1). Lineage (NCBI taxonomy): Eukaryota > Viridiplantae > Streptophyta > Magnoliopsida > Cucurbitales > Cucurbitaceae > Cucurbita > Cucurbita maxima. The sequence continues at coordinate 56,021 of NW_019272097.1, read as the reverse complement.
TTCATTAATTCCATCAATACAACTAGGGCATTGGTGAGGCCAAATGATATCACTACGAACTTGTAGTGACCGTATCTTGTCCTAAACGCTGTCTTTGGTACGTTTTTTCCTTTAATCTTTATTTCATGGTAACCAAACTGAAGGTCTATCTAAGAAAATACGGTTGAGTCTCTAAGTTAATCGAATAGGTCTTCTATTCGAAGTAGAGGGTATTTGTTCTTTATAATTCTCTTATTTAACTCTCTGTAATCGATACACAGACGCATCAATCCGTCTTTCTATTTGACTAACAACACCGGCGCACCCCATGAGAATACGCTAAGTCGAATGAAACCTTTGTCCAGTAAGTCTTGTAATTGCACCTTGAGTTCTTTCAACTCCGCTGGCGACATACGATAAGGTTCTTTAAAAATAGACCCAGTTACCAGTTCGAGTTTGATAACAAAGTTGATCGCTCGGGAATGGGGTATTCCTGATAGGTCATCCAAAAATACATCTGGGAACTCATTTACTACCGGTACGTTATCTAGGGTCTTTTCTTTTCCTCTTACATCTACGACACATGCTAATATAGCCCAACCGCCTTGTTCGACTAACTTCTTTGCTCTCATCATAGAGATTACCTTTCGAGTAGTCCCAAAACTTATATCCCTAAACTTAAAGCTAGGTCCTGCCTGTGGTAAGAATACCACTTCTTTTTTGCGACAGTCTATAGTAGCACGATTTTTAGCTAGCCAATTCATGCCTAGTGTTATGTCGAAGTTGGCCATGTTTACTACTATTAGGTTTAGGGTTTGGTTCGTTACGATTACTTGTCCATTCTTAACTCTATCCCTAGCTACTATGTCTACTCTCGCACGGGTGCTTACCAACAATACATGCTATACGGTTTCTAATTCAAACCCTGTCTCTGATCCCTCTCAAAGTGGGCTCTCTTCAGCCTCACCTCGTTCTCTTCCTCTAATAAGGTCATCCCCTTCCTCGTCTTACTCTTCTGTGTGGTCTGGGCCACATGGTTCTAGAGACCAAGATAACGTATCTTAAGTCAGGCTCATTACTTATGAATATATGCTATATATTACATATACTAAGTTCACATCATAGTGCCAAAAATAGTTCACTCAGCATGCTATAAGCAACATCATAATCTTAATAAATAGATGAAATGTCACAACAATTTCAGTAATATCAACAGAAAAATGTATGCGATTTCGAAAACGTTTCTCTTTTCTTATCTTGTGCAAGGCGTACTTGATGGTGACAAGACATCGATGTTGAGACCATGGAATGTGTCATGCCTACATTGTAGGCTAGTCTACAGAATCCAAAACCTAGAGCGCTGATACTAACTGTAACGACCCTAAATTTCTACTTACTTAGAGTCGTTACTAATGTCTACTACTTAGCTCATATGCGAAAAATACTCTTTAAATCGACATCATAAAATAACATAAATTTCCAACTAATAAAATCATCTTCAACTTTAAAAACAATGTCATGGTCTACCCTAAGACTAGGAATTTAAACATGCAACTACCCTATGCACGTGCCATGGTCTCTGCTTGTGATATTGCCGTCTCGTACATGGGCACTTTGCCTTTCCTGAAAAAATGATGTGGTACATGACCTGAGTATTTCAAAGAATACTCTATTTCGAAGAATACTCAGTAAGTGAACCCACTATAGGGGTCATATTAAATGAAAGCACATGCAATATGCTCAAGGGACCTATCGCTATCTCATCTCATACTAGGGGTGACCTCCAGTCCGGACTACTATGGATGTGTAGTACTTTCCTACACATGACCCACATGTGCAAGTATGGATTCCCAAGTGGCTTGCACACCACCTAGATCCTCTCTGGTCAAGCTAGCTGTCTATAGCGATGTCCGGAGGTCAACAGAAATCTTGACGTCATACTTCCTATGATCATCATACTCATCATGTTGTAAGCGTCCACACTCATCATCTCTAGGGGAAGTGATAAGGTAATTCTAATCCTCAGCCCAACAATCCAAGCTTTTGTTGAAGAAAGAGCCATAAAATCAAAGAAATTAACACTTCGTTATACAAAATTTGGATCAATCAAGAGATAAAGAGGCTAGAATTAGATTCTCTTATGATTAAAGATCTAGAAGCAGGATTTGGAATCTTGTTTTAAATTGAGTCACTCTGCCATTGATCTTGATCCAGGCTTGATTGAATGACTCATATGCAATCTACCATAAGAATTGCTTGAAGCTTAGAAATGACAAAAATGTCGCTCGGATTTCTAAGAGGAAAGTTTCAACGTGAGAGATCAATTTCATTCATAAAAAATATGCATTTTACATAAAGTATTTATAGTCTCCCCACAAAATAGGTTAGTGGCTGTGATTTATTTCCGATCTTTTTAAATCTCCACGAAACGCGAAGTCAATTTGACTCGTACAAACTTTAAGAAATTAAAAATAATAAATAAAATTTTCTAACAACTCATGAATGATGCTTGCAACTTAATTTGCAACTTCAACCATACAAATATTCACTTTTGAAGCTCCAAATGATCGTTCCTTAATCGAATCAGCTTGTAACACATGAAATGATGGTTGAACCGAGCCTATCCAATTTTGTAGATGAAGAATAAATGCTTGTTGAATCGTCTTGGTCTTGGATCGAGTAATAGGCCCAGTTGGAACATTTGTAACACCGTGATTCGTTCTCCGACGGTGGTGACAACGACTACTCAACATCAATTTGCTTTGGGGCGGACGTACTGAGGTTAGTGATCACTTTCATGGAGTTGATGGGTCAGTTTAGACATCGGAGTTGAGGGTTTGAGGCTCTCGGAGTTGTGGAATGGCTCAACGGCTTCTGTGGCTCAAGGGCTGGGGAGCGTCCTGACGATCCACAGAAGCCGTGATCGTGTGGAGTCTGAAAATTCCAGCGGTCGTTGAAATTTTTGCAACTTTGCCGGCGACTTCAGATATTTTTATTTATTTATTTAATATTCCAATCGTTACATGAATACCTTAAAATAAATATATTTTCTACTTTATATTTAATTGAACTATAGATTATAACTCTAAATAATACCAAATTAATTAATTAAACTCTTTAATTACTCAATTTTCATTCATTAACTATGAACCATTCCACTAAAGAGCTATAGTTGAACTCTTATGTACGGTAGGACAAGTTGTGTCCATTAATATAATTATTATAAATAAGTCAATCTTCCACGTGTTGTTCCTAATTACAATTTGGTCAAAAGTTTGTTTTGCTCCTAGAATTACATCTTTCACGATAAGTATTACTGATTATCTAAGGAACAATTTATTTATGATACAATCATAGACCAAAAACTCTCTCCAGATTTTCATTTATCCTAAAAAGTTTGTAGTAACTAGAAATTCTCGGTGTGTTCCAATGAGTGAAGGAAGGATTGTCTTTAAGAAGAGGCTATCACAATAAGTCGATTCTCCAAAACTTTTTTATTTTGTTTTATCAAGTTACACCAACATAAACAAATTTGAATTATGTGATTCAAGCAGCGATATAATATTGACATATTTATTTAAGTTAACTTAAGTTAGGAATTAAAATTACGGAAGGAATAAGGTGAATGTCTTTGATAGGATGAAGCACCTCAATATAAGTGGAAAAAAATTCGAGGGACGAAGGTAAGCTGACTAAGAATTAGATAACTTCGACTAAGGCTAACCATGTAAGTGACCTTACTATCGGTTAGATTAGAAGTTGTATTATATATGATAACACATGCCTAGTGGCTTCGCATGTGTCATATGTCTGTTATTGTGAATGTTTGATTAATCCACCACACCTAAATGATGTGAAAGTTATCTTATTTATAATCAAATAAATTACAAGGATATGAAAAATAGTAATAAATGGAAATAACAATAAATGGAAAGATACCTATGGTAATAAGATATTTGACTTATAATAAAATATCAAATATAATATATATGGTAAACTATAATTTATTACTAAATATTCCTAACAGTTATACATGACGTAATTATAATATGATATGCCTGTGATATGATACGTTTATGATATTATAATGATATATGTAATAACCCACCATTTTGAAATTAAAAAAAAAAATGGTTCCACATGGCTTAAAATTGATAAGTGAGAGGAGGATTCTAACAAATTTTAGTTGATCTGGCTTGGCTTAGGCTTAGGCTTAGGCTTGATGCACTCAGACACTTTTCTTCTAATTTCAATTCTTCGAAAATATTTAAAGTTAATACATCAATTTATAGAGTCTAAATTATTTTATGCAAAACTAGATGAACCAATCCCCATAGTAGAATTCTAATTTATGAAGTTGGACTTCTTCGGCATAATTAAATTTCAGAGACCAGCATTAAGCTAGCATCAAGGGGTCGTAGTAGCTTCGACCTAGGCCAACCAAGTAAGTGTGATATGAACCAAGAGACATCAATCATACAATATACTTCAATGAAGACGTGAACAAAATGTTGTTGAAATTATCAAAAGATATTTCAATTCATTCCATGTTAAAGAAGAATGAAACTTTAGTAATAGGTTAATTGCATTTCCATTTAGTAGCATGTAGGTTAGTACATTTTGTATTTTTTTTTTGTTTCATTTCTATTTGTATTAGTTTTATACCAGAGTATTAAATGAAGTATGCAAGGTTAAGGTTGATTTTATTATAAAGTTTCAATAAAGTTAATTCCACGTTAAATATTTATAATATATGTAAGGTTGACTTTAGGTTAGATAGAAAATTTAGGGGTGTTACAGTTGGTATCAAAACTCTAGGTTATAGATCTTGAAGATTTGTTTGACCAAAAGCCTGGTCGCAATGCCCTAAGTTGTAAAATGGAACACTCGTTGGCCTTCATTACTAGGGTGTCACTCTAAAAGCAGACTTCGAGCCAGCTGACATATCTGTAGTAATTGAGGGAGTTATAGCACCAATGACTTGCCTCACAGTAACCCATACTTCTACAAAAGATTATCGACTCTCAAGAATAGGACTCTAGCATAAAAAAGATATTGAGTCAGCAAACACCTGGACTAGTAAAAGTTTTTTCAAGCCATCAGATGGTGGACTACTAGGTGAATGATGACTATGTGTACTAGCAGCGGAAGAATTATGAAATGAAATACTAAACAACACTTTTGGAGACGAATTTTGAAAAAGGACATAGAGGAATTCACAAATGTCTGGTGTGTCAACAGGTAAAAGCTTATGTAAAGCGAATCGGTCTGGTAACATATAAGTTAAGTCCTTGCTATGCAGATGTAAGGCGTAGGAACCTAGAATTTAAGGTAGGGGACATGATATTCTTGAGAGTGGCTCCTATAAAGGGTGTCTTGAGGTTTCGGCATAAAGGCAAGCTAAGTCCTAGTTTCATCTAGCTTTTCAAAATCTTAAAACGAATCGGTTTGGTAGCATATAAGTTGGCCCTATTACTCTCCCTCTCAAGCATACACTATGTATTCCAATACACAACCTCTCAATCCATGACAAAAGATCAAGCCACAGCCCAACACCACAACCCAAACAGCTCCTGCGGCCCAGACAAGCACCCTCGGGCACAACCCGCGACTTAGATCTGTAACCTAAGACCCACCTTCAACCAATCGTCACAGTCAAAACTTGTAGTGGCAAAGCCTGAGGCCTGTAAACTCAGCTCAACCTCACAACCATCGACCCGCGCCTCAACCCGACTTTGACTTTCACATGAGTTAGCGCCTCATTGTGCCTCGTGTTGTGCATGCAGCCAGAAACTCCTTCGACTTATGAGGCTCAGTCGACCCGACTTTAACTCAACTCTGCAGCTCAAAATTTAGCTCCTCAGCTTGGTAAAGTGTAATTTGCCTAAATTCCACCTTTTTTTTACCATTCCGAAGCAGAAATTGAACTTATTTAAGGAAAAGAAGGTCATTATAAGGTCTAATTTCTCGATTTAAGTTAAATTGAGTTATTAACGAAACAACGAAAATCGATGATACTTGGAGCAATTTCGAGTGATGAAAGGCAAACGTACTCAAATTTAAGGAAACACCGGGTAAGGCCAAACAAGTAGCTTGCCTTCCTATCATATGGTGTATGATGACAGGTGTCCATGACTTTGCACATGTCATATGTTCGTATGTTTGAATTGTCATAAAATGATATGTGAATGTTATGCTATATGTGATGAAATGATATGTTTAAATATGATGAGTTAAAATATGATATGCTTGGCGACATGCTCATGATGTGACATGTCAACGTTATGATATATGATATGATATGATATTTGTGTAATGTCATATGATACATTACAACACATGATAAGTTTATGATATGGCATATGCTTGACATGAATGATCTATGATATGATGGACATGCAATATGATGATTCAACATAATGCACAATCCCGATATACGCATGGAAAGTTTTGATAAAATGATATGATATAAAGGAAAACGTTAGAGGGATTGTTATACATGATAATGAAAGGAAAAATGCGTTGGAACCTCATGCATCATTGTGTGTTCATGCATCGGGACATACCCCTTCTTCTTTTACAATGGTACGGACGCGTACACTACAAGGCAGGGGAAATGATTATTATATTTATTGTAATGTTGGGACGGTCATTATTCCAAATGGTTGTCCGACATCAACAGCTCCCAGAGAATGCTCGCTCGACTAGAAAGGGGCCTAGGAGGTGTGCGAACCAACTGGTGGGTCCATACTCGCACGTGTGGACTGTGTGTAGAACAATAAATACACATCCAATTAACCCCCTTAGGATAGCCGCCTAAGGACTATAGACTAATATGATAGGTCAACCTCATGATTATATGTGCTTGCATCTAATAGCGGGGTCACTTAATGAGTATTTTTTAAAATACTCAAACCATGTTCTACTCTTATTTTCCAGTTAAAGACAAAGCTCCCATGTGCGGTTGACAACGACATCGCAACTCAAAAAACCATGATACATGCATACGGTATTCTGCATTTCAATTTCATTAGACTATAGGTTAGTATAGGTTAATATGCATTTAAATTCATACCATATAGCTTAGTATAAGGCATTTCCACTTTATTTTATTTCAATTCTTGCTATTTTATATAAATACCTTCTAGAAAACAGGTAAGTCCATGAATATGTTTTATGATAAAGTTTTGAACGAAATATATACGCATAAAATGTCTATAAAATATATACAGTAGCAATTTTAGGTTAAGTAGATATCTAGGATCGGTACAATCCTCATGTATTTATTTTTTATTATTAACAAATTTTTAACTTGCAAACATTAAATTATCTTCTATATTTAAATTAAGTAAATATTTATTAGTATAATAAGTCTTTATAAATAGAAGTGTGACACCCGAGTAAAATATAGGTACATCAATAAACATATGAATGAGAGTGATCATGAGAATATGATGGTTAAGATGAACTGAAACTCCCTTTTTAGTAGCTCAATCATAGAAATTTCATAGTTAAGTGTTTTCTTAGTGAATTTTCCTAGGATGCATCTGAGTGAGGATAAAGCATCCTAGAAGGACTTGTATTAATTTGTGTGGATAGTCTTCACTTTTAGAAACAAGGAATAAATAACATGACAATGTCAAAGGGAAATGTCGGGGATGTCAGGTGTCGAATTTGAATTCCGAATTCTTATCTAATTCTAGGGTAGGGTTATTACAATAAGAAAGATTTAAGGAAATTAATTATGAATAAATAAAAATAATATTAACAAATTTTAATTTAAAAGTGAACCAATACAATATTTAGGGGAGAACAACCACTTTTTTTAATTTTCATTTAAAACCATGAACCCGCCTGAATTTCTATCCGCAAATATAGTACTCGATTGAGCAAGGACAAGGGTCTTAAGTAAGTTATTACCATACTCAAAGAAATATGTTATTACGAGATTTAAGCGAAAAGGACTTTGGAGAAGGATTGAGAATGAAAATATAAGCGAAAAGGACGAAAATGTCATTTTTTCAATTTCTAAGGAACCTTCCGAATTTTTAATTCTTTATTTAGAGGGAATTTTGAGATGGTTAAGAAGGGAAAAATGACCAACAAGGGACGAAAAAATGTTTAGGAAAATATATTTTAGAAGTAGCAAATTACCAAATTACCCCTGAAGATATGGATAATTACGAAAATGATATCTTCAAATATATATCTATCATGTAGACCTTAATTCATGCCAATAGTAATCCTTTGTAGTTTCAAATTCTCTCTATTTTTTAATTAAAAATATAAATATTTTATGCAAATATAAATTTTAAAAATTAATTAAATTTTCAACCAATATTTTTCATGTTTTTTTTTCTAATTTTAAAAAAATACATTTATTTATGGTTCGAAAAAGTTAAATTTTTTTTTCCCTAAAATTTCTATTCAAAGTTGTGAATGGTTTCTAGAAAGGAGTTACGAGAAACCAAAACAGTTATAAAAAACATAATGGTTTCCCAAAAGTATAAAATTAACCGAACAAGATCAAACATACCTTATAATGATTAAGATTATCAATAAGTTTCAATTTTTATTTTCCATTTTAACTTGAATTTAACTTCTTTGTAGGTTGAAATATCCATTTGAGCTCTAAAATTATGACACCACAAGGACAAGATTTCATGCCATTTTTTAAAAAATCTAAGACAAATACGACAAAGCACACTTAATTCTGGAAGCGTATAAAATACTCTTTGACCGATTTAAAGAAAGCATAAAAAGAATTTATTCTCACGTCCCATCTTTAAAATCATGTACTAAAGTTTAAGGTTTTTATTTCCCTTTTACATTTCTATTTTTATTCTCATCCTTAGCTCTTTTGGTCTAAATTAACCTTAACAATATTAAAGTTGTAGTTAGTACATCCGAAAATATTTGACATGCTAGCTCGCAAATTACTTTAAATAGGTGTAAAGAAAGCATCATAATAGCTTATTCTTGTGTCCATATTCACACGGATATGGATTGATAATTTGTTAATTACAATGGATATCTTATACATTTATAATCCAATATTTTAGATTAGACACCTATATTATGTGTAATAGCAAAAAAAAAAAAAAAAAAAAAAAAAAAAAAAAAAAAAAAAAAAAAAAAAAAAAAAAAATAATAATAATAAATAAAAAAAAAATAATAATAATAATAATAAATAATAATAACAAATAAAAATAGTTATTAAAAAAATAGTTAGTACAATAACTATGTCTTCGAGTAACTATGTCGTTCTAGAGAAAAGCAGTAATAATAATAGAAAATGAAAAATTTAATAAAATATAGAAAATTGAACTTGAAATTGATATCTTGGGTTCACATAGGTTGACTTGGATGCAAAAGACAAAATCGAATTTTTATTAAGTACAAATTGGTGGCATCAGCCTAAGTTACTTAAGTAAGTGACTTTACCATCGACATGATTATATTTGATGTTGACACATACCCCGTGGTTCTACATGTTTCATATATATTGATATGTGTGAATTGTTTGTGAATTGATATGCTTATGATATGTTAATGTATATGTTATGATATGTGAATTGTATGATAATACTTACGGTACAATGTGTTCAATGATATGTTTGAGATAGGATATGAGAAGGATGAACTAAACGTAATGTAACGATAGGAGTAAGATATGCTCATGAAACGTTAAGGTTAGGTTATGTATCGAAGTGTTATGAATATGAGAGATTGATAAAAATGATATGGTCACGATCGATTGATAAAAGATTACGATTAGGTTATGGGTAGAAAGGGATAGGATTATGATAGATTGATAGAGCGATAGCATTACGATACGTTCCTGTAACGATATGACTAAGGTACATTTATGTAATGATATGATTGTGATATGTATAAGAACGTTAGAGCTATGATAAGTTAGGGAATGATATGACCCCAAAGTGTTAACGATATGATATGATTATGATACATGTGAATGACGAACATATACATGTTGTCATATGATATGAAAATGATATGAAATATGTTATGGTACAAGATATGTGATAAATTGACATGTTTATGATATGATATATGATGAAATGTTATGTTATGTCTCCTAAATTGTGTATACAACATGATATGAATGACATAAAATCACAAAAAATGACATGAAATATAACCCCGTTAGAATTATGTATGATACGAGAAATGAAAAATGAGAAATGATACAATATGAATGAAAAACGACAGTAGGGTTATATTTAATAATGTTGAAAACGGAAAAATATTGGGACCTCATGCATTATGTATGCTCATGCATGGGGGATACCCCTATTCCATCACGAAGGTAAGGACGCGTACACCACTAGGCAAGTGAAATATCATTATGTTTTACATAATGTTGCTGTGACGGTTACTAATTCTAATGGGTGTCTGGCATAAAGAGCTACCCGAGCAGGCTCAATCAACAAGAAAAGGGACCCAATGGTGTGCGAACTGTCTGGTAAGCATTCTCGCACGCTTGGGTTGTATGCAGAGTATATGGTACACATCCAATCTGACCATTAGGATAGTGTCGTATAAAGAAGAGACTGATTTGATAGGTCCCGTCATTGCATTCGCATATTCTTGCATGTAACCCCAATAGTGGGTCAATTACTAAGTATTTCTTAAAATACTCAAGCCAGATGCTAACTCTATTTCAGGTTAATGCAAGACATTCCTGTACGGCTGACGACGACACCACAATTCGAGACCATAACACATGCATAAGGTAGTCGTATTATTTTCTTTGACTTAGGCTAGAATATAATATTTTAATTTAAACATTTATTTATTTTATTTTGTCTTTTGTTGTGTCGTTTTTAAAAGTGCTTTCAAAACACACAAGTCCATGACTGTGTTTTAAGATGGAGCGTTTTATGAAAGTTTAAATGAAGTATTTTCGCTTACAATGTTCATGATATGTATACAGTGGCGACCTTAAATTAAGTAAAACATTTCGGGTTGTTACATTTTCAGAGTGAAACATACATTATTTTTTTTTTAATTATAGAAATATATGAACTTTTTTTATTTGAATTTTTTTTTTATTATAAAAAAAATGACATGTTACCATATTTGTGTGGTATATAGTTATTGACACTTATCATCATTGATAGTTGGGGGTTTAAATTTCTCTTAGTAGGAAGCTTGCAGCTTAGAATTACGTAGATAGAGAATGTGATTTACTTAAAATTCACTCTAGAGAATAATTTTTTTTTTATCTTTTAAAACATGGGAGGAATAACTTTGTGAATGTATAAAGACAGAAATCTTATATATTTTTAGATATAATTTAAGATTACCGGTTCAACAAATTTCTACTGTATTCAATTATTGATATGTAAGAAGAATACATGCACAAATTGTTTGTGCTATTGGCAATACACTAGTCTCATTTTTTTACTCATACAAAACAACCATTATTCAAACTAAAGAATTTGATTCGATGCTATCTCTTAGTAGAGGAATGCTCAATTAGTCATTATTGTAAGATTCGGTTATATCAATTTAAAGAGCGTTCAATCACAACTATAAATATCGAACTTCAAAGTATTCATGAATAAGCAAGTCTATTGAAACTATCTATCAAAGGTATTCCAAAATGAGTTGTGGCCAATTGCATTCAAATCTAGTTCCAATTAACGATGTCAATGATGAAGAATTTCAAAGAGTTGGAAGGTTTGCAGTGGAAGTGTTTAACAAGAGTGGTAAACATCGTTTAATATACAAGGGTGTGGTAACGGTTTGTCTCGTCTAATGAATGGAGGTAGAATCAAATATTTTTTTTTATTGTGATAGAAGCTACCAATGATTATTGTATTCATTGGTTATATATTGCAGAGGTGCATGCGTGTGTGTCTAACCCTAAAATGTACCATCTCCTATACTTTGAAGATGTATTCAAAGATTGCAACAAGTATTAGACTCCTCTCCCTCCTTACACGAAGCCCTCCCTCCCTATACATAAGGGAGCGTCACTTAACTACGAAAATGGCATAGGTCACAATAAAATAATCACATAGTTATATCATCTCTTTTTCTTTCTCTTTGTAATAGTTAAAAAAAATAAGATGAGTAACGATTTTTTTTATTTTTTTATTTTTATAATTCAAATGATATATCGCGATGTATAAATAATTTTATTTCTATTTGTAGTTAAAAACTCTACCTTTTGTTACTCTTCCAAACTTTTCTTTTTAAGTGTCATATTTTCATATTTTCAGGTATCTTGTTTCTCTTGTAGTTCCTTCGCTCTAACTCTGATTTGATTAATTGAAAAAGGCATTAAAATCGTTATTTTCAACTTTACACTGACAATTCAAAATACTGATAATTTTTCATAATTAAATGCAGATTTGTTATCCTCCAAACATGAATGAATGAATTAACTAAAATTAATTAATTTGAAATTGAGAAAGAAAAAAAAAAACTATTTCTTGTAATTCACTCTAGAGCACATTCTTCCCCTATGTTAATGCCTCAATCTGAAAAACAATAATTAATGTAGGAGATAATTCATCTTTTTTTACCGACTCGGTAGATAGGAAGGAAAAGGGCGTCGGTCATAATCGCTTCCCTAACAATATGCCTTCAAAAATTATATAGAGCAATATTTTTCTTAAATGGCTCCCCTTTGTAATCATAAAAAGAACAATAAAAAACAATAAATTAAGTATGACATAATGGTACCTAATAACATGCCCTTCAAAATTTATATAATTCAAGATATATTAGAACAAATAATACCATGTCCAAGTCTCTTTTTACAACAACAACAACAAAAAAAAAAAAAAAAAAAAAAAAAAAAAAAAAAAAAAAAAAAAAAAAAAAAAAAAAAAAAAAAAAATCGTTCATTCAACTGGCTTGGTGAAAATATTGTTTAATTGATTATTAGAGCTTACAAAATCAAGAATAATATGTCGATTTTGCACATGCTCTCTAATGGAATGATGCTAATGTCAATAGGTTTAGTTGTATAATGATGAATAGGATTTTTTGTTAAATTAATAGTACTAGTGTCATCACAAAATATAGGCACACTATCAAAGAATAATATGTCGATTTTGCACACTCTATGAAATGATGTTAATGTCAATAGGTTTAGTTGTATAATGATGAATAGAATTTTTTGTTAAATTAATAGCACTAGTGTCATCACAAAATAGAGGCACACTATCAAATTTTAATCTAAAATCATAAATCGTTTGTTTAAATTTGAGCAAAAGAACTAGCAACCGCAATATACTCTGCTTGGGCAGTAGAGAAGACAACCAAATTTTGGTTTTTACTAAGCAAGAAACTAATGAACAACCAAGAAATTGACAAGTTTCACTAGTACTTTTCCAATCAAGTATACTTCGAGCAAAATCCGCATTAAAATATCCTACCTGATAAGGTAACCCCAATCTTCAGCTGGACGATCTAAACTTTTATTGAAGCAAGAAGTCTTGCCTTATACAAATTTTGGATCAACCAAGAGATAAAGGATAAAATTAGATCAGCTCTTGCGATCAAGGATGTAAAAGCAAGATTTGGAATCTTGTTTTAAATTGAGTCACTCCACAATTGAATTTGATCTTTATGGGTTAGATGCAATCTACCTCGCTTGAAGCTTAGAAATGACAAAGATGATGCTCGAATTTTTAAGGGTGAAAGTTTCAATTGAGATCTCAATTTCATTCATAATTTGATTTTTACATAATAATCTGTGGGTAGTCTCCCCACAAAGAAACTTTTAATCGTTCAAATGAAGTGAGTGACCATAATTTAATCCTGATATCCTTAAATCTCAAAAAAAAAAAAAAAAAAACCACCCTTTTATTACAAGAATTATGAAATAAAAAATAAATAAATAAAGTTTTCTAACAATTTATCAATCAAGTGCAAACAACTTCATCCGCTGCTTCAACCGTACAAAATATTCACTTATGAAGCTCCAAATGAAATAATGGTTGTAACATATGAAATAATGGTTGAACTGAGCCTATTCAATTTTGTACATGAAAAATGAATACTAGTTGAATCCTCTTGACCTTGGATCGTGTAATTGGTTCAGTTGGAACATTGGAACACCGTGATCCTTATCACTACAAATTTAAACTCAAAATTTATCGGGGACCACAATCCTAAATCTATAGTCTCAATCAAGTATATAAATATTCTTTTAACGGGTATGTAAGTGAGATTTCTTAAAACAAGATTGAAACCTAGCACAAAGACATACACTAAACATAATATCGGGTCTAGTAGCGGTCAAGTAAATAAAGATCCAATCATACCTCGATAAGATTTAATATCAAAACTTTACTTTTTTACCTAGCACAAAGACATACACTAAACATAATATCGGGTCTAGTAGCGGTCAAGTAAATAAAGATCCAATCATACCTCGATAAGATTTAATATCAAAACTTTGCTCATGGGAGTTTTTGCAATCTTACCCTCATTGAACTTGAACCTTTTGAGCAAATCCTTAGTGTATTTCTCTTGATTTATGAAGATAACATTCTTGAGTTACTTGATTTCAAGTCCAAGAAAGAAACTAAGCTCTTCCATCATACTCATCTCAAATTCACTAGGCATAGATTTAGAAAATTCTTCGCATAAGAAGGATTAGTAGAACCAAATATATATCATCCACATATATTTGTATCAATATCATATCATTTTCTTTAATCCTAATAAAAAGAGTAGTGTCAAGTTTACCCATTTTAAAATTATTCTCAATAAGAAAATTATAAATGTAACGCCCTTAATTTTCTAAACCTATAGTGACGTCACCCATGCATACATAATTCATTACGCAGAAGCTCATCATAAATAAGCTTGGAAAACATGACAAAGTCTTTGATAAGGATTCATAAATTTAAAAACAAACCTATCTTCGAAAATAAAACTTTGAGTAACCGAATTCAAAATAAATCTAAATAAAACAATATTGGATGCTTAACTTAAAACAGTACGTAAACTCCTAAAAATATTCCCTCTCCAACTTCCATGGTGTCCTTAGCTCCGCTGTCAACAATACATTGGTGCCTTGCCTTTACCTAAAAAATGTAGGTAGCACGTGACTTGAGTATTTTATGAAATACTCAGTAAGTCACCCCACTGTTGGGGTTAGAAATGCAAACACATGCAACATATGAGCGGGACCTAACTTTTCGTAAACTTTACATGGCCTTGCATGCTTATCTATTATGGGTAGGGTTGGATGTGTGGTACTCCTTCACACATGGCCCATGTACGCCTACATGGACCCATCAGGCGGGCTTATATACATACCCCTGAGCTTGGCTTGGTCGGGCACAACGTCTTACACGTCGCCAGACACCACATAATAGAAAAGGGCCCTTATGAGATTATAGCGAACATAAATATAGTATTTCATTCTTTCGTAACATAAAGGGGAAGAATCCCAATACAACTGACATACATATATGCATGAGGTCCCTTAACATGACATTAAATAAGCATTGCCAACATCACATATGCATTTCTTACATTACATAACATATCACCTAACATGAAAATACATTCTAGTTCCATAAGCATTTCATGACATGACTCGAGAATACTACGTGTATATATGGCATCGATCAACATTTTCATGGCATATATTACTAACATATCATTTATAACTTCACATAACATAAACAGTCAACAGTCAACATAATCCATACATCACATAACATAAACAATCGACAGTCCAAACAATCTATACATCACATAGTCATATCACATAAATATGGTGCATGCAGTGGCCATAGGGCACGCACCATCATACAACACGTAGTAATCTAACTCCTATAGCAAGGTCACTTACCTTGATGGCCTTGACGAAGTCACTCACAACAAGCTAATCCCAACGGTTAAATATGTCCTATAATAACCACATAAAAACTTAGTAACTTTTTATAACATACCGTAGCTAAATCTCAAGCTATTTATCAAAATAAACTCCCAACCCAATCTGTCTTTGACGGTTAGGAACCATACTAACCTCAGATGGTAAAACTAAGGGCATAAACGGCTTTGGAAGGGCCAAAAACCTTGGAATCGATATATTATAGTGATACTGAGCTGTCGGGCCGACGAACGAAGCCGCCAAGCAGAGCTGCGGGATTTGACGAAGCCGAGCTGCCATACATGTCAAGCCGAGCCGAGAGCTGTAGCGTGCGGAGTCGAGACCGAGGCTGTAGCCCGCGTCCATGTTGGGTCGAAACGCACAGGGCCTGCGTTCATCCGTGGGCTGGTTCAAGGCTGAATGTGAAACCCGATCTATTTCCTTCGTCTTCCTTACCCGAAACCTTGCAGAAACCTAATTGTTGATGCGCTGCCAACGACAACGTCACAACCCCAATTCCGACGATGCGACGACACCCCTCACCTATTTTGACAGACACGCAATGTATTCAACAACGATAGCTTCAGTCGATTCTCCCTCCAGCTACTCACCGAAGAAAGCCCAGCGAACCAACCCACACCATTTTCCCCTCTAACACTCTTAGTTTTCTTGTTCTTTTTGACACCCTTGAAATAGAAAGTTTGGAGAGCAAAAGTAGTTTTCAAGGAATGAGAAGGGTTGAATATAGGAATATAAGGGTTTCATTACATTTTTAGGTAATAACTTTCTTGTAAAAAACCATGCATATTTTCTTGGCTCAAATAATTGTTGCAACATAATATCGGTCATATATGGAAATAAAAACAAAATCTTAACAATATAAGGAAAAATAGAAGATCCGAATCGGCAATAAATCTATCATAACAGGCTCCTCGAGTTTGTTCTAAGGCATAAAGTGCATTTTTCAACTTATAGACATGAGGAAAATCAAAACTTTCAAATCCAAGAGGCGGTTCTACATAAACTTTGTCCATAATATAACTATTCAAGAATATATTTTTCACATCCATGTGATACAATACAAGATTTTTATAAGACGCAAAAGCAAGTAACATTCTAATAGCTTCTAATCTAACAATGAGTGCAAAAGTTTATTCATAGTCTATGTATTTCTTCTGACAATAACCTTTATCTATAAGGGTAGCTTTATTCATGATATTCCCATTTTCATTAATTTTATTTCTAAAAACTCATTTGATGTCAATAATAGAAATATTATAGAAGGTCTACGGACTAATTCCCCATTCCCCAATTTTGTTCATTTCAAATTGATTCAGTTCTTCTTGCATATCTAAAATCCAAAACTCATCACTTTTCTCATCCTTACTTTTGGTTCAATTTGAAAAATAAAAGCAAGATTATTAAATAAATTAATAGAAGAACGAGTATTCACGTCTTGTTCGAGTTCACCAAAAATCAAGTTCTTGGAATGAGATAAGGCATACCTCCCTTCTTTTGGCATAGATGAAGAACCTTCTCCTTTTTCCATTTGAGCTCACTTCTTTCAACTTAAAACAATTTCTTTGCCTTTGTCACTAACATGTAAATCTCTAGAGTTTCTTTGCCTTTGTCAAGTAAATCTTTTCTTTCTAAATAGACATTTTAGAAATATTATTACAAGATTCATCAAATACCACCTTTATAGATTCTTCAATAACTAAAGTTCTCTCAGGTAAAATTCTATAAGCTCTCGGGTTAGATGAATAATAAAGAAAAATACCAATATTGTCTTAGAATCAAATTTTAATTTTTTTTTTTTTGTTGTTCAAAATAAACCAAAAACTTTGAAATACCCCATATTTGAAATTTTCTTATAACAAATATTTTTTTTTATTTGAAGAGGTCTAATTAAGACTCTATTTAAAACATAATGAGCTGTATTAATAGCTTCCGCTAAAAAATATTTAGGTAAATCATACTCTTTTAACATTGATCTAACAAATTCTTGTAAAGTACGATTTTTCTTTCAACACACCATTTTGTTGAGGAGTATTTGGAGAGGAGAAGTCATGAAAAAAACCATTATCTTCACAAAATTTTTTAGAGGCAACCCTACATGGTCTAATTAAAAAAACTTTTTCATTTTGAAATATTTTTACAAAACTAGAAAATCTTTTCAAAGCATCATTCTTTTTATCATCAAAACCCAAGTAAATCTCGAAAAATCATCAAAAAAACAGAGTAATTCTAACTATTTTAGAAGAGCCAAATAAGTGCACGTGTAATGGTTGGAGTGGCAGAAATCACATTTTTAAATTTGAGAGAGGACTTGCTTACCATTTAACAAGTATAATAAATTTTATTTTTTTCAAATTTAATTTTAGGAAGCCTCAACCAATGATTTTTTTTTTTTTTTTAGATATTTGAAATCAACTGCATGCTAGCTTGCCCTAATCTTTTATGTCATAGTAAGAAGTTATCATGCAAATCTGTAACACCTTTATCACATAATTTACTAATACTAAGTAAGTCATGCTTTAAACCACTAACTAAGAGTACATTTTCAATAAGAGTACAAGTGTTATTACGTATAGTACCCTTACCAATTATTTTATCCTTCTAGTTATAGCCAAAGATTACTAAGCCACCATCATTCTTGGAAAGATTCACATCCCGTCATGTGTCTTGAGCAACCACTATCCAAGTACCACTTTTTTTTTCTTGGAGACTTTCAAACAAACCTAAAAACAAAAATATTCAAAATTGACCTCTTCGTACCATACTTGCTTGGGTCCTAGAAAGTTAAAATTCATTTCAGGTTTGCATTCATATTAAAAACATTATATTTTGATAAGTAACTAGAATAATCTTTTATGTCCAAACTTCACATGAGAAATAGACATCATGCAAGAATTTATCTCTTAGTCTGAATTGATGTATTCTATTTTCATTGAAAAATTATTTATAAAAACATTGTTAAATTTTATATTTTGAGAAAATTTCAATTTAAAGCACTTTGATCTAATATGACTCACAATAATGACATATAGGTACAAATCTAGATTCATCATACTTAGGTCCAAATTTACGTGGGTTAAGCATAGACATAATAGGAGATGCTTTAATAAATTTTGTTTTAAAACTTGAACAAGTAGAACATTCATCAATATAGCCTAATTTTCTTTTATCGTGATAAAGCTTACCTCCCGCAAGTATTTTATCTAAGTTTTGAGCACTAACCTTTTTGATAGACTCTTTTAACCCTATCGAGTAATTTAATTAACGTATCTTTTTTACCACAATTATGCTCAAGAAATTTAACTTTATCAATTAATGCATTTTTCTTATCGCAATTAAATACATGCTTTTCACAAGTTACATCAAATTTTACAATATCATTCTCTTTTAAACAAGAATTTTGTCTTATATTTCTTTTTAATCTGTTTAATATTCTCAAAAAGTTTGAATTAAAAACTTTAAATAATTCATTATAAGAAAGAGATTCAAGAATTACCTCCTTTTTGTTCATCATCTTTATTACTATGAGCCATGAAACAAAAATTTGCTACTTATTCCTCAATTCCACTTGTACTTTCATCACTATCATCTAAGTAGTCTTCATTGCTTTCTTCTTGGATTTCATAGAAGATTTGAGGAGAGAGGACAATCCATTCTTATATGACCCGAATTTTTACATTCATAGCATACTACCTCATTGTTTTTTCTCTTTTCACCTTTTGACTATTTTTTATTTGTGAAATGTTTCTTGAATTATTTCTCTTTTTGATGAAATTTCTGTACTTACGTGTAAAGTAGGTAACATTGTTTTCATCAAGCACTTCCACATCTTCGGAGTCAACTTTCAAAGTGATGGTCTTTGAGACTATACTCTTCTTCTTTTTGGATTCCCCTTTCATGTGCTCCTCCATGGTAATTTCATGTGTCATGAGAGAACAAACAAGTTCATCCAAAGGAAGCTTTGTGAAATCCTTTGCCTCTTGAATCGCTGTCACTTTTGCCTCCCAAGTTTTAGGTAGAGACCTAAGAATTTTCCTTACATTTTTTGGGTAGAATATACTTTTGGAAGATTTTTCAAAGCATTTAGAATATTGTTAAATCTCATTTGCATCCATTTTAAATAGTTCATAATTATGAACTAACATGCTAATATTTGTTTCTTTAACTTGATTTGTTCCTGAGTTACTTCAAGATTTTTCCAAATTTCATAGGCAAAAGAATAAATACTCTATTAAATTCATCATTACTTAGGACACAATAAAGAAAATTTAGAGAACTAGCATTAAAAGAACATTTTTTTTCATATCATGCTTATCAAATTTCTCCTCTATTTTAGACATCTCATTATTACCTTTACTAACATTTAACCACAATTGATAATCAAAGATTGCAAATAAATTTTCATTCTAGCTATCCAATATATATAACTTATTCCATAAAAAATAAGGAGGTCTAGAGGCTGATTGTACTCCACTAAAACCATTATTAATTCATAGGTTTGACATAAGCTCTAAGAATAAAGTTTATATAAAAAATCTATAAGATCAACCCGCTCTGATACCAATTGTTGGATCGGTATGGCAACCCTAGAGAAGGCGGGGTGAATAGAATTTTAACAATAAAATCATTTAAGCGTACTTAATTTTTCTCATTATGAAACTTTTTTGAAATAAGTAGAAAATTATAATTAATACAATAAAATAGTTGAAGTCAAAACAATAAACAATTATGAAAAACTTAAAACACGCATAAATCACAATAAAATTTTTGAAATTAAATAGGAAAGAGTTAGAAAACATGACACTGTAGTTTTATAGTGGTTCGGTCAAACTCGACCTACTCTACTCCCCAAACGCCTCTTAAGAATTTGAATAAAACTTTTTTTGACTCTTTCCTCAGATCAGAGTCCAATCGCTACACCACTCTTTTTACGAGATTAAGAGGAAACTCAATCTTTTCCACGACTCAGGATCAAAGTGGTACAAATATTGGAATTTACAAATTGAGCCCTCACAACTATTTTCTTCGCAAAAAAAGTTATATAAATATGGACCATTAGATTATTTTAAAAGAGAAAGGTAATGATTAAAAAGTAAATAAAAAGAAAATTTTTAAATTTTATTTTTATTATTTTTAAATATAATAATATAATAAACGTCGGTCAAATGAAAATTTCAAAATTTATTATTTATATAATAATATAATAATAAAAAGTAAGGTGAGTAATGCTGAATTCAAATTAAAAAATTTATAACAAATATAATAATATAATAACCATAAATAGTAGGTGAGTAACAACTAATTTTCCGAATATAAAAATATAATATAATATAATAATAATAAAAATAATTTGAGCAAACATTTTTTTCCTTTTTTTTTTTAATTTTTATATTTCCAATGATATATAAGGTATAAATAATTTTATTACTAAGGTAAAACTGTCCTTTGTTACTCCTCCAAAGTTTTAAATATCATAGTTTGATTAGTCCATGATGTCAATTTAGCCACCACATCATCACATTGGGTATCTTGTTTCAATTTTTTTAAGTTTTAACTTTGGTTTGAGTGATTGAAATAGACATTGGAATAGTTATTCACAACCTTATATTGTGAACAATTTAAAATACTGTTAATTGTTAAAGGTTTGCTATCATCAAAACATTAATTAATTAATTAACTAAAATTAATTAATTTGAGATTAAGGGCCAAAAACCCAACCATTGATATGTGTGAATTATCTGTGGATTGATATGCTTATGATATGTTATGTATATGGTATAATATATAAATTGTATGATAATACTTACGGTACAATGTATTCAATTATATGTTTGAGATAAGATACAAGAAGGATGCACTAAACGATATGTAACGATAGGAGTAAAATATGTTCATAAAATGTTAAGGTCAGGTTATGTATCGAAGTACTATGGATATGAGAGATTGATATAAGCGATATGGTCACAATCGATTGATAAAAGAATACGATTAGATTATGAGTAGAAAGCGAAATGATTATGATAGATTGATAGAATAACAGCGTTAGGATACGTTCCTATAACAATATGACTAAGGTACGTTCATATAACGATATGAGTGTGATATGTATAAAAACATTAAAACCATGATAAGTTAGGGAACAATATGACCACGTAGTGTTTACGATATAATATGATTATAATGCGATTATGATATGACATGTAAATGATGGATATCTATCTCTATCTATCTATATATATATAGATATATGTTGTAATATGATATATTGTGATGCGATATGTTCTGGTATGATATAGATGATGAAATGTTATATTAAAAGTATGAAACGTTATGTTATGTCTCATAAATTATATGTATACAATATGATATGAATGACATGAAATCACGATAAATGACATAAAATATCCATGTTAGAAGTATGTATGATATGTATACAATGACGACCTTAAATTAAGCAAAAAAAATTTCAGATGGTTACGCTTTTTTTCCACAAATTTTGTCAAATTAAACTCTTAATTATACCCATTAAAATACTAACCTTCCTTATCCCTAATGTTGTGAAGAGGAAGATTATAAGTAAAAAGACTAATTTATTAAACAAATTCTCTAATTTTATTTTGGATAGGCTTATTATCTTCTCAAATTTTAATCTCATCAGTTAGCTAAATAACACAATAATTTTCATCCTAACTCTCAACAACAAGAATATATATACGTTAATATGAGCGTTAAATGTATCTATTTAGATTATTTAAGCTTTATAGTTAATGGCACTCAAGTGAACCCTCTTTTCCAAAATAATATTTCTAAGAAACTTCGGACTTTTGTCCCATCTCCAACCGCTAATTTATGTATATTAATTTCCACTAAGCTACTAAATGTTAAGATCGTCAAGCTTTTCAACTATCGTTAAAACAATGACTTCAACTTTTATAAAAATCTTATGTTTTAACTTATTGTATATGATCTTTTTATTTTGAAGGATTCGTGTGTAAAACTAGAGGGAAAAAGTTAAATTCTTTGAGTACACGATAACTAAGAGAGGAATATTAGCCTCCAATTTAGCCAGGAAAATATGGTACTCAGAGGAGCACATGAATGAACTATAACAACATCCAAATAAAATTGATTTTGAGGATAAGATGGTTAAGAAAGGTTTAAAGAATTGAAAGTATAAGGTGCACCTTTCTTTCAAGTACTCCATCACAAAAACTTCAAAGTCAAGCATGTTGAATTAGATGAAAGTTTTTAATTTGGGAGAATACCTCAGTATAGGTCGTTACAAACTTCAAAGGACAAGTTAAGCCAATTTTGGAAATAGGATAGAACATTAGCTAATGCAAACCAAGTACATAGCCTTACTATCAACATAGTTAAAAATGATGTTGTGTGTTAACACATGACCTGTGGTTCTTCACGTGTCATATATTTTTTATGTATGTAAATTGTTTATGAAACGATATGACTAAGATATGATATGTATATGTTACGATATGTGAATGGTATGATAACTCTTATTGTATGATGCGTTAGATGCTTTGTTTGAGGTAAGATACGAGAAGGACGTGATAAACGTAATGTAACGATATGGCTAAGACATGTTCATGAAACGATATGGTTCGGTTATGTATAGAAAATGATATGATTATGATAGGATGATAAAATGAAATGGTTAAGATAGCTAATGCAACAATATGACTAGAATACGTTCATGAAACAACATGAGTAGGATACGTTCATGAAACGTTATGGCTAGGATATGTTTGGGAAACGTTATGACTAAGATATGTTCAAAAAACGACTCGAATATGATATGCATAGGAATGATAAGCCTATGAGAAGTTTAGGAAACGATATGACCATGATGTGTATATGGAATGATATGACTATGAAGTGCATATGAAATTGTACGACTATGATATGATATGGGAACGATGTATATATGTATATATATTATAAGATGATATGAGAATGATATGGTACGATATGTTTGATGAATCGATATATTTATAATATGATACGTTGAGGGCTCGCTCGGGATATGCTATGTGACTTTTATGATATATGATGTGATATGTGCATGATGTGGATTGTTATGTCTTAAAGCATGGAAACGTTATGATATGATATATATGTGATATGAATGATATGATTGACATCCAAAACGACGAACTAGCATGGAACACAACCTCGACATACACATGCAAGATACGATAAATTATATGATAACGATATGAGAAATGATATGACAAAATGATAGGATATGAAGGAAGACGCTAACGGGATTGTATTAAATAATAATGAAAATAGAAAAATGTTGGGACCTCATGCATTATTGTGTGCAAATGCATCGAGGGATACCCCTTATCCTTTACGATAATACAAACGTGTATGTTATGATGTAAGGAAACGATCATTATATTTATCATAATGTTGTTATGACGGTGGCTATTCCTAACGAGTGTCCGACATCAACAACTACTAGAGAATGCTAGCCCAACAAGAAAGGGGCCCATAAAGTGTATGAACCAACTGGTGGGTCCATACTTCCACGTGTGGACCGTGTGTAGGAAAATTAAGTACACATCCAAATTACTCAGTAGGATAGTCGCTATAGGAAAATAGACTGTTATGGGAGGTCCCATATATGAAACTATACGTATTTGCATTTAACCCCAATAATGGAGTCACTTACTGAGTATTTCTTAAAGCAACCTAGTGGGGGTAGACTTAGTTGCTAAGGATAGATTATAAGATGTTCAAGTAACCATAGCTGAGCGAACTTTAAGCATAGACCTGATAGTTGTTAGCATGAAAGACTTCGATATAATACTAGGGATGGATGGGTTAGCTAAAAACCATGCTAGTATAGACTATCAGAAAAATGAAGTAATAGTTTCATCATTGTCCTAACTTAGTATTGAGTTCAAAGGTACATGCACTGGAGCTACTCCGACGATAGTCTCAATGATAAAGGCCAAGAGATAAGTCCAACCAAGGGGGTATGGCTATATTAGCATGTGCCATGGATGTAAAAGAAAAAGACAAGACCTTAGACATGATGACCATAGTAAATGAATTTTTGGATGTTTTTTCGAAAGATCTACCAAAAGTACCCCTTCCAGAGTTATAGATTTTGCTATAGAACTCGAGTTAGGAACTGGGCCTATTTCAAAAGTTGCCTACCATATGGCGCCAACAGAGTTGCAAGAACTAAAGGCACAATTACAAGACCTACTAGACCAAGTGTTCATCTGTCCTAGCATACATCCTTGGAGAGTACTAGTATTATTTGTCCTGAAGAAAGATGGTTCGATGCGTCAGTGCATTGATTATAGAGAGCGGAACAAAAGAACGATAAAGAATAAGTGTCCGCTCCCTCTTATTAAGGATATGTTTGACCAACTCAAGGAAGCGTGGTCACAATGCCTTATAAAACGGTACACTCGTTGGCCTTCATTACTATGGAGTCACGAATACAAGCAAACTTCGAGCGAGTTAATATAGCTGTAGTAATTGAGGGAGTTATAACACAGATGACTCGTCTCACAATACAACCCATACTTTGACAAAAGATTGTCGACTCCCAACAAAAGGACCCTAGCCTAAATAAGATATTGAGTCAGCTAACATTGGGTCTAGTGAACAATTTTTCCAAGGCATTAGATGGTGGACTACTATGTCAAGGACGGCTATGTGTCCCACCAGTGGAATAATTAAGAAATGAAATACTGATTGAAGCACACCACTCACCATTCTCTATACATCCAGCGATTCCAAAATGTTCCAAGACCTGAAACAACACTTTTAGAGGCGAACTATGAAAAAAGGATATAACGAAATTCGTAAGTAAAGGCCTAGTGTGGCAAAAGGTAAAAGATCCTAGGCAGAAAGTGGTAGGATTACTGCAACCTCTAAGTATAACAGTGTGGAAGTGAGAAAATATGGCTATGGACTTTGAATTACCTTGTTCATCGAATATCTCAAGCCAAGAACACTTATTTAAGATTCGAATCACTCCACAAGCAAGATCGATCATGTATAGCTTGAATGATTCTTGTTGATCAAATATCTCAAGGCAAGAACATTTGTTTGAGATTTGAATCAATCCACAAGCAAGATTGATC
The DNA here is from genome assembly GCF_002738345.1 of Cucurbita maxima. Lineage (NCBI taxonomy): Eukaryota > Viridiplantae > Streptophyta > Magnoliopsida > Cucurbitales > Cucurbitaceae > Cucurbita > Cucurbita maxima. Next base: position 30,026 of record NW_019272097.1, on the reverse strand, counting down.
ATGTCGAGCTTGAATGATTCTACCGTTAAAATGTCATCACTAGCCCAATAGGGTTAAGCCCAACCATTGTATGAGTAATTATATTTATGATTTAGGGATTTTAGAAATAAATTTAGGAAAATGATTTAGGGATTTTAGAAATAAATTTAGGAAAATGATTTAGGTAGAGAAATTTTAGGAATAGATTGATTACCATCTGGTATAAATACCCCTCCATCCTACTTAGTTCATCATCCCAAGAAATCCAAAGCAATACAAAATAGTTTCTACAGAGTTTCTTGTAAATCTCTTCTCGATTGGTCTTAATAAAGTGTGCGAGTGTTTCCCACAGAGAGTTGTGTTCAACAATCTGGTATCAGAGCGAGGTTAATGTAAGTTGTCGATCTCTTGGAATTCTTAGTATGCTTTGTGGTTGCAAGTCTGTCTGATCTTCCTCATCATAAACGATTTCTTGAGATTAGTAGTGAGTGAGTTTCTTTTGTGTCGTGAGTAATCTGTGACTCTACAAGTCTTGTGTGGAAAGAGCTTGTTTGGTATTACTGAGGTATAGCCAACACGAAGAGTGATTTCCAAATTGTTGGAGGAATCAAGAAACTCAACAACAACTACTACAACACATGGGCAACATGTATAATGTCCTATTTACAAGGACATGATTTTTGGGAGATCGTTGGTAGGTGCGAAACTACGCCGCTAGAGGATGATTCTAACGGCGCCTTGCACAAATGGAGAATCAAAGCAGACAAAGAAATGTTTGCCCTGAAGACCACAATTGAAGAAGAGATGTTAGAGCATATTTGAGATGACAAGACACTGAAAGAAGCATGGGACATGTTCGTGATGTTGTTCTCAAAGAAGAACGATACGAGACTACAACTTCTGGAGAACGAGTTGTTATCAATTTCACAATGTGACATGACGATTGCTCAGTACTTCCACAAGATCAAGTCAATCTGTTAGGAGATTACTGAACTAGACCTGAAGTCCGCCATTGTAGAATCTCAAATGAAGAGGATTATAATCCATGGATTTTGACCAGAATATAGAAGCTTTATTATTGTTGTACAAGGATGGCCCACTCAACCATCACTTGTAGAGTTTGAAAATTTGTTAGTCAGCCAAGAAGTCATAGCTAAACAAATAGAAGGCATCACATTGAAGAGTGAAGAATAAACACTCTACACAAGTAAAAGTCGGAGCAATAATAGGTCGTCTACCAAACGCGGATATAATGGTGACAAAAGAAGAAGTCACCAAGGAACTGTACAACCAGGGAGAGCTCAGAAGAATGATAACAGTAACTCTCAAGGGAAAAGATTTGAGGACATTGGCTACAATTGCGGGAAGAAGGGCCACATGTCTAGAGATTGTTGGTCCAAGAAAAAATCTGTCGAAAGTAATGTGGCATCCTCCAACATGGAGATGGAGGAGGAATGAGATGCAGAGGTACTTATGTTATGGAAGAAGATGAGCTAGCACTCATTTCGATGATGGGAGACCATATCGATTATGAGAATGATTGGATCATTGATTCAGGATACTCAAACCACATGATTGACGATCAAAGTGGTGCAATGGAAGAGGGGTGACCCTCAGAGAAGAAAGTATTACCAGGCCTTGAGCAAATGTCAGAAATTTCTGACGGGAGAGCAAACTGAAGAGATTCTTCCACAGAAGATGGAGGAGCAAACTGTACACATCTGCTTCAGTACTGATGTGCCTGAAGATTCAAGTGACACTAGTGTTGGTGAGCAAGAAGTGACTCAACCAAGCAAACCTAGTGAGAAACAAAGGGCACCTCAACAACTAAGATAGTTAGAAATAAACCAAAAGCCAAGTCTAGAGTATGTCAACGCAACTATTGTAGAAGACGGAGTTAATAAGCTAGAGATATATGAGGATGTATCACAAAACTCGATTTGGCAGAAAGCGATCGAGGAAGAAATTATAGCCTTGGAGCAAAATCAAACTTGTGAACTAGTGCCAAGATCAAGAGATGTTGAGTCTATCTTTTTGCAAGTGGATTTACAAAACAAAGTGTACCCTAGGATGGATCAATCGTGAGATACAAAACTGAGACAGTAGATCCAGGGTTCTCTCAACAATATGGACTAGATTATGATGAAACGTTTAGTCTAGTGGCAAAGATCATTATCGTACAAGTTCCTCCAGTACTTACGGTAAATAAAGATTGAAAATTATGGCAGATGGATATGAATAATGCTTTCTTGCATGGAGAGTTAAACAAAGAGTTCTACATGGACCAACCGAAGAAATTCGAAAAGGAAGTTGAAGTCATTAATCAATATATGCAAAATCTGAAGACGCCTCATTTGGATGCGGCTCGACGGACCTTGAGATATGTCAAAGGCATAATTAATTATGATCGTTTATACAAAAGAAGCGAAGACTGGAAGCTAGCTGGATATAGTGATGTCAACTATGCAGGAGATCAATCACTGGGTATGTGTTCAAGCTCGATTCGAGAACAATTTTTTGGTGTAACAAAAGACAACCAACAGTATCATTGTCAACTAGAGAAGTACAGAGCAGCAGCTGGAGTAGCTCAGGAAAATACATGGTTAAAACTTTTGATAGAAGATTGGCACCAGGAAATTGAGTATCCAATACCACTTCATTGCAACAATCAATCTGCGATTCTCCTAGCAGAAAATTTGGTGTTCCATGCTAGAACAAAGCATGTGAAGGTACATTGCCATTTCATTAGAGAGAGAGTCTTGAAGGAAGAAATCGAGATGCATCAGATCAAGACAGATGATCAAGTGGCAGACTTGTTTACAAAAGGGCTGAATAGTGGCAAACATGAGAGTTTTCGCTTGTCAGCTCAACATGGTGCAACGAATGAAGACTAGTGCTGAGGGCGAGTGTTAAAATGTCATACTATCCTAATAGGGTTAAGCGTAACGATCGTATGAGTAATTATATTTATTAATTAGGATTTTAGAAATAAATTTAGGAAAATAATTTAGGGATTTTAGGAATAAATTTAAGAAAATTATTTATGTATTTTAGGAAAAAGGTTGATAAATTTTAGGAATAGATTGACTGCCCTCTAATATAAATAAATACCACTCCATCCTACCTAGTTCATCATCCCAATAAATCCCAAGCAATACAAAATAGTTTCTATAGAGTCTTGTAAATCTCTTCTCGATTGGTCATAACAAAGTGTGCGAATGTTTCCCATAGAGAGTTGTGATCATGTCTAGCTTGAATGATTCTTGTTGATCAAATATCTCAAGGCAAGAACACTTGTTTGAGATTTGAATCACTCCACAAGCAAGATTGATTATGTCGAGCTTGAATGATTCTACATGCAACCTAAACAACGTAGAATTGTAAAGAAACTTAGTCATTGGTTAAAGAAGAGCACAAATGCTTCTTTTACTATATTTTTCAAGTCTTCTCACAAATACAACATACATGGCTTTATATAGCCTCAAAATGAAACTATTAAAGACATTCCAAGAGTTGTAACATTCATACTTTATGACGATAATTAATCATTATATAAATGTAACCTATAAGTAAATAAAAAGCCTTAAAATATATCAATGAAATATAATAACTCTAAATTGTAATCCATCCAAAATTTATAATAATGAAACTTCATTCTAATTCAATATGACATGAATTGAAATATCTTTTGATAATTTCAACCATATTTTCTTTGTATCTTTATTGAAGTATATTATATGATTGATGTCTCTTGGTTCATATCAATAAAGGGTTACTGTCTCTTAATTATAAAAATGGAATAGGCCACAATAAAATATATATCCTTATCTATTTTCCTTTCTTTTTTTTCCCTAAAATTTTGTCGCATATTAAGGTAATACCAACCTTCCTTATTCCTAAGTGAATAGGAAGATTATAAATAAAAAGCCTAATTTATTATACAAATTCTTTAATCTTATTTTGGATGTGCTTATTGTCTTCCAAAATTTTAATCCCATCTATTAACTCAATAACACCAAATAATTTTGGTCATGACTCTTAACAAGGCAAGAATATATTCACGTTAATACGAGCGTTAACTGTATCGATTAAGATTATATAAAGTTTGTAGTTAATGACACTCAAGTGAACCCTCTTTTCAAAAATAATATTTCTAAGAAACTCTAGACTTTTGTTCCATCCCGACCACTAATTTACATATATGAATTTTCATTAAGCTACTAAATGTTAAGATCATCAAGCTTTTCAACTCTTGTTAAAATCATAGCTTAAGCTTTTATAAAAATCCATAAAAATCTTATGTTTTAACTTCTTGTATATGATCTTTTTATTTAAAGGATTAGCGTGTAAAACTAGAGGGAAGAAGATAAAATCTTTGAGTACAAGATAACTAAGACGGAAAAATTGGCCTCTAATTTATCATGAGCATACGAGTGATACGTTTATTATACAAACACGACGTTAGTTAAAGTCGAGTGTGTTTTGATTGGACCAATTCTATATTGAGTAACCTCTTGAATTTTTGTTTAAAGAAACATGTGAATGAGAAGAAAACATGTCGAAAAGACTTGTATTCGTCTATAGAGATAGTCTTCGCTTCTTAACATGACAATATCGTAGAAAAATGTGCAAAATCCAGATTTCATACCCTAGACATTACATTAACATGTCAATTTTCTAAAAATTTAAGACACAAATATACAAGGATACATTTATTAAAATTGTAACAACAGAATGAAAGAAAGAAAGAAAATATATATATATATATATTAATAATAAAAAATAAAAAATGAAGCCTCTATTCCTACCCTCAAAACTTTCCCCAACCAACTTCTCTCTCTTTCCCCTTTCACACCAGGAAACTACCGTAAAAAAAAAGTTTTTAATGATCTACAATTTCCAACTTGATTTGAAAATGAGTTAGTTCAATCATTAGCTTCACTCCTCTACAAGGTTTTGTTAGCTTTTCCCTTTCATTCTAAATTTTTTTGACGAATGAGATGAAATCAAGCAAATTTTAGAAATAGGATAGAACGTCGATGAAGGCCAACCAAGGAAGTAGTCTTACTATCGACATGGTTAGAACTAATGTTGCGTGTTGACACATGTCCTGTAGTTCTGCTCGTGTCATATATATTTAATGTATGTAAATTTTTATAAAAACAATATGACTAGGATATGATATGTATATGTTACGATATGTGAATGGTACGATTACTCTTATGATATGATGCGTTAGATAATTTGACTGAGGTAGAATACGAGAAAGAAAATATGGGATTCAAGATAATTACGAAAATGTAACGAATCAAAAAATGAGATCCACCATACTGTACCGTCAGCATAAAATCATTCGAATCTTCAAATCTTCAAATCCAACCATGGAATCTTCACAAAATTTGGGTATGTTCTAGAGGACTCATAGATCACCACATCCAACCGCTAGAATTCAAATTGGAAGTCAGTAAAAAGCTGATTGGAGATGATATTTTTGATGGATAATCCAAAAAAATCATTCTCCAAATCACAACGATTTGAAAATTTACAACGTCGGTTTAAGCTTCCTCAGTAAAGTCTAGAGTTGGGAATATAGTATGGAACAAGAATCGAATTATGTTGAGATCCAAATCGCGAGTAATAGCTGTTTAGATTTTGGGTTTCCTACTCTCATTCTTTCGAATTCAAGAGCAATTGTCCATCCTTTCTCTTCAAACTTGTTCCTAAAATTCTAAACAAGGTTAATGACAAGTTCTATGAAGGGGTCGAGCACTAAAAGAGCCCAAAACCTATTCCCCAAATAGAGGCGGTCATTGAAGAGCTTCAAAGGAAGCTTAAAAATCAATTTGAGCCGACATGCAAATTCGTCGAGTAAAGCAAATCTCATTTTATTTATGCACCTTCAAGGATTATTATCATAGAATAACCCAGAAGAGAAATAGCCTCAAGAACGCCCAATTGAAGGAAACAAATTTTGGGTAGAATTTGGTGGTAAGTATCAAATTCCCCCCTAGAATCAATTTCTGTTCAAATTAAGCATTCATTTTGCTTCAAAGAATCAATTAAACAACTTTGATAAATGAATCAAGAGCTAAAACCTCGTAGAATGAGTTGTACAATAAAAAGAGGTTTTGTGTTATCGAGCAAGCTGCAGATCAAGAATGATTTTAAAAGATTAAGGTCCCACACTCAAAGACGTTCCTCCAAACCAATTCCTTTAACTTTAGAAAAGGATAATAAAGAGTTTTCATGAAAAAGTCGGGCCTTAAAAACTTCTAAAAAATGGCTATCCAATAAGAAATCCTCTGTTTCTAACTTGCGATGAACCATATTATTTCATAGTTCTTTCTTGTAACACCATTCAAAGTTTTATGAAGTACGATTGGACAAACACTATGGGCTAAAAAGGTTCTTCTTTGTTGCAATTTTGCTTTCGGCTTGAAGCATCTAAAGTTCTCTTTATAAAATAGATTGGATCATCTATTTTATGTCCATGTTTATTTCACCCCTAATGGACGTCTCTTTCCTTTATCGTGAACAAATGAGCCAAATTATTATAAGGTTGAATTTGATTTTGAATACATATTCAAACTAGTAAATAAATAGTAAATTCGACCGAGGCCAATTAAATAAGAGGCTTTAGGTTGGTTTGGTTTGATGAATTATCTTTTAGTTGACCTGTTGGATATTAAAATTAAGATAAGAAAATGACAAAAACATATGAGATGTTTTAATTAATAAAATTTAAATTTAGATAGTTATCTAAACGATCTTAAACTAAGTGTTACAAAATTTAAGAAAAATTATCGGTTATGAACAACCATAGTGAGATAAAATTTTTAAATGACTATAGAAGAAAAATCTAGGGTAAGGAAATCTAACTTACTAAATTTTTATGGAGAATAAATAACACTACCTAGATAGGTGATATAAGATCTACTATCATGATTGATTCTTCATTACATTTGATACGTAATTCTTGGAAAATATCTGATGATGTAGAACATATTCTATATGTTAGCCCTAAGAAATCAATATCAATTATATAGTAACAGATATTAACGTATCATAAAATAAAGATGGTTACTTAATGTTGAATATCGTGTTTTTAGCCATCATAAAAGAAATTCAATTTTTAAATACTATCTTAAAAGTTCATTTTTCAAATGAGTTTAAATCCTTTAACTCGAGAAGAAAAACAATCACCACACGATGGTATCAAGGACAAGAGGTAAATGATCTGTGTAAGAGGAGTTTGAAGAACAAGCACCACTCCGATGGGCAGAGGTGGAAACGTTCAGCAAAAGTTGGAACATCTAGCAGCTCCAAGCAAAAATCGGTGCGAGGAAGGAAATAAATTCAACCAGTGGAGTTGGAAGAAGTACATCAAGACGCCTTTCTCAGTAGCTCAGGATCAAAAGGTAAAGGAAAGAGGAAGGAAAAACAATAAAACCTTCTGTGCAAGTAGAAAACTTTACAATCAAGGAGGCATATAACAAATATGAGCTTCGGCTGTGCTATTAGAAATTAGGTTACCAAAAATATATCCAACCTTCAAAGAATCATGGCTAATGTCAGTCACAAACCTCGGTTGGGATATTTTCTGCCACAAAAAAGAACAAGCTACCGTTCTAATGGTCAAGGAGTTCTATTACACATGTTAATCGAAAGAAAGAATACAATTTAATAGTCAAAAGCAGATAATTGATTGAAGCACTAAGGCCATTAACCAAGTGTTCCCTCTCCAAACCTTCAAACATGTCACCTTTAATGAAATGGAAATAGCCCCATACGATGTGCAACTCAAAACAACCTTAGAAACCGTAGGCATGGGAGCAACACATCGGAAAATTTCAAAAGAAAGACAAAGACAACAGTAAACAGCAAGAAAAAGTGTAGGTTTCCTTTATGAAAACCAACTTGCTACCCACCACACATAATACGACATTATCTGTTGAACAAGTGTTGCTAATATTTACCATCACGAAAAACTTAAATATTGATGTAGGTAACATTATAGCTGAAGAAATAGGTAAAAGCACAAGCAAGAAAGTGGAAAATCTATTTTTTCACCGTTGATAACCATACCGTGTCTGGAAGTAGGGGTACCTTTGATGAAGAGGAAGAAAATTTAGATGAAAAAACAAAAAAAGCCGCAAGAAAAGCTCAAATGGCAGTGCAACACAGAACAACAATTTGAGAATAGGTATGTATCAAATTAGGAACGAGAAAAGAACCTACTCAGCTGGTGGTGAAAAAATGGAGTAAACTAAAAAGCATATTAGTCATATGCAAGAAAGAGGGATAAGAAAATAGAGAAAGCCTTAAAAAGCTTAACATTTCCAAGCTTCCGATAGGAGATTTTCTAAGAATGGAGCCATAGAGAATCATCACATTCGGTGATAAAAGAGGAATAGATTACTTCCATTAAAGATGCCTAAAGATTAAGGAAATTCTTTGTCCACACCTTTTGCAACCTTATTATATTACTTAAAGCATGCATCTATATATATTCTGCTTGACTAGTTTTTGTTGTTATTTTCATATAACTCAAGACAACGTGCATGCATGCACTTTAGAAGCACGATCTTTTTAGATAGGATTATACATCATGCATTTTAGAACTATTCATATTGGGCTTCGACTAATTTTTGTTGTTGTGCAAAGATGAATTGTGAACTAAGAGTCTATGGAAAAATGCTTCAATATTACATTGAGATATAATATATTAGTATTTTAATCCCGGCTTAAAACTTGTTGTATAATTGTTATTGTGGGCAGGCAACCTAGGTAAAGCCAATAAGTTTTTTTCAAAAGAAGTATGCCTCAACTACCTCCACTAATTACTTGAAAACATTTTTAGTAACTATGCATCAACTAATTAATTAGAAACATTCATCCATATTATTTGCTTGAATAGTTTTTATTGTTATTTACATATAACTCAAGACAACATATATGAATGCACCTTAGAAGTATGATTAGTTTTTATTGTTATTTGCATATAATTTAAGACAACGTTCATGTATGCACTCTAGAAGTATAATCTTGCATATAAATCAAGGCGACGTTCATGCACGCACCTAAAAGTATGATCTTACATATAACTAAAGGGGACATTCATGCACCCTAGAATTATGATATTTTTAGGTAGAGTCCTCATGCATTTTAAAACTCATATCCAGTAAGATAACTCAAGATAATGTTCATGCACGCACCCATAGAAGTATGATCTTTTTAGGTAGGGTCATACATGCATTTTAGAACTCACATAGATTAGAAATCATGGACTAAAAAAAATGCTTCATGGACTATCAATTTAAAAAAGACTTTTCACACCATTGAAGCCTTTCTTCCGCCTGGTTTTAATCCTCGGACTTGTGAGTTATGGGCTTATCACATTTCTGCTACGCCACTCTAATTTTTTAAAGAATAAGATGAGTTATTGTGTTCTGTGTTCTGTGCTCTATGAGTTATTGTGTACTGTGCATGATACAGTTAGCTCTAGGTGTTTGACTGTGTTCTCCCTATCTAGCGTGTTTATCTACACAAAGCTAGGGTGTAAGAGTTAGATTGGTTATACGATGACTTAGGTTAAGATGCCTACAATAGACTAAGTATCTTAGGATCGTGAGAGACGTTAAGAGGGTCTAGACCCTATTATTTCAACACTACAGAAAGACTCGAGGAGTCAGAATAGAGTAACCTGGAGCCAAAAGCTCGTGTTAAGCAACCTAGTTGGCCTAGGAATCCAATAAAATTTTTTGACTCCCAGACATGACAGATGCATTTTAAAATTGTGGCGCTGATGACAATATGTGATCGACCAAAATGGATAATATAAGCTAGCAGTGATTTCGAGTTGTTACAAAAAGAAACTGTCAAGATGGCCGAGTTGGTCTAAGGCGCCAGTTTCAGGTATTGGTCCGAAAGGGCATGGGTTCAAATCCCATTCTTGACATGATTTTGACAATGTCTGCTATCGATGGTGGGTGGTGATCTCTATTTGTAATAGAAAATATTTGGTGGCGGTGAGTTTATCGTGAGGTTGATGATGATACATAATGTGCGGTGGGTTGGGCTTGTTACTTATGATGGTATCAGAGGGGACAATATTGGCTAGTGGTGGACTTATTGTGACGCTATTGTTTATGAGTAATAGAGCTCTGGGAACGACTAGTAATTTTGAAATTTTATTCATAGATTTGTATGCTTTTGTTGAATATAATAGGTGTTTTTGTGAAATTGATAAGGTGAAAATAATTATCGTTGTGTGTGAGGTGGATTGAGAGATTCTACATCTGTGTCCAAGAAAGAATGTTGTGTTATGCCATACTGTCTATATTTCATAAACCTCCGTACACCACATCATGTAAATTACATTATATAAAAAAGACTTAACAGGGATCTTGTATGCATGATTCATAGATGACTTTATATTATAAATGAATGGAGTTTTGACTTGTATCATAAATTTATGACATAAATTTAAGCTATAGGGACCTAATATGATTCATAGATGACTTTATATTATAGTAAAAATAGGATCATTACAATGATGAGAGCTTTATGCTTATAGTCTATAAACCAGCCTATCATGTAAGCTCAAGGTATTCCCATAGCTTTGTAACGAACATCTCGTCATCGTCAATCATGCCTTACAAAAGATAATGAATGAAAAATATTGAAGGTTACCTATGATTGATCTTTGTGTGCAATGTAATGTATTGTTACATGGATATGAGATATATTTTATGATTTACATGGAATGTGATGTGTGCTATGATTAGGTACATGTTCAAACATTAGTGAGATTCACGTGGGGTTTGAGAGGAAGAAGGAAGAAGGAAGAAGGAAGAAGGGAAAAAGCTCCCATCTAGCAAAAGAAGGCTGAATTTGAGCCTCCAAAGGTGAGTGTTAAGAGTTCTTTTAAAAATTTGTGAGCATTTTAAGGAATTGGTCTTTCTAGTTTTAGTAGTAGGTTAGATCCTGGATTAATTTTGCACTTTTTTTTTTTTTGTGAAGGATCTCTGAGTCCAATCTCGTCCTATGTAGGAGTTCTTGGAAACGTCAAAAAATGATAAGAAAGTTGATTTTATCAAACTTGTCTTGATTAGAGCAACATGTGACGCATTGCGAGTAGAGCAACGTGGCTTGACATAGAGGTGATGTGTAACAGTCCAACCTGAACAACATACCCTACTCGCTCAACCAACCCACGAGCCGCACCCCGCGTGTGACACGTGTACGTAGAGGAAAAACCAAGGAAGATTTGCAAGCCACTGGATTCAAACACATGCCATTCGACGCAGACACGTGACACCGTGCGTGGAAACTTATCTTCGCACGTGAGTGGCACATGCAAGGTCATTTTTTATCCTTTCTAGCCTCAATTTGATTATCTTTTGTTCTAGTTTTGATAGTGACCCTAATTTAGCTTGATTTAGGACCATAAATGAGATTTCAAATAATTTGGAGCCTTCAACAGGTAGAAACGCAAGCTAAGGAGGGCACACTTCATCCTCGTAAGTAACCACACGGACTCTAGGCAGGTAATACCTATAGAAATCGCTAGGATGTGCTAGCATGCGAGCTTATCTTATTTTAATGGGTTAGAATATGTATGTTTAGGACTTAAATGAGAAAATCAGAAGAGGTGTGCGTGTATTTGAAGGAAAAGTATGACACTACCCTTGTAAAAGAATAGATGATGAATGTCTATTAAATGCTTTATGCTGCACTAGAATGGATGATGGAAAAGTTATGATTTGCACTTTGAGCACTAGATGAACGCTATCTCCTCATTGACCTTGTTTAAATTCTATGATTAAATTGTATGCTAGATTCAGAAAAAATGTAAGTATGAATTACCTATGCTTACTTGATTGATAAGATTATCCCCTTAGTAAACAAGCATGGATGTTTTGGATCACAATTTCTTTGCACTATGTGATTGATAGAATATCTCCCTAGTAAAGCATACATGAATATGAGTAAGTAGGGTTGAATTCAATAAGTTTCCAATATGCTGAGTACCCTGGGATCGCAAGTGACTATTAGAGACCTAGGTGTGCCTCAAGATTTGGCTAAGCCACGAGGAACTAACTCCGAGAGACCTAGAAATGCTTATTTTGATCTAATCCGTCTAGATTCTCTAGATCCTAATATATCTCCACGATACCCAAGGTGAACTACGAGAACACATAAGATCAATTGTAAAGTGAAAAGCTAGTTAGGGAGTCACTGTGTAGGATATAACCCATCTTGATAGACATGAGGGACCACATAAATAATGACCCAAAGATCCAATACTGCGTGTAGAGCATAACCCTCCTAGATAGGGTATGAAGGACTACACAAGTAAATAATATAAGAAGTTAACACGGAATGTGTGATAACCAACCTAAGAGAGGATGACGGACTACATAAATTGGTGACATGAGTTGCTGCTGTAGGTATGATAACCCACCTTGAAAGAGGACCAGAGTCTACATAAATTGATAACATGAGAATCACTATTATGTTTATGATAACTCGCCTTGAGAGGGCGCGAGGGGCTACACAGGTAGTTGATTGAGGATATACTATTATTTGTAGAATAAATCCGTCTGAGTGGACGAGGGACTACATAAATAGTATATCGAGGAGCTATTATTGTTTGTGGAGGAAACCAACTCTGGAAGGAGACGAGGGACTACACAAATAGATTAGCTCATGATAGACACCACTGTGGTGTAAGGTAATATTTAGGGGATACTTGAACTAAACCCAAACTTCTTAGAACCCTACGACAAGCTCATTGTAGCATATTAGGTTAAGGATGTTATGAGAGCTTATAGGTAGGTTGTTTTTCTTTTTATTTTTCAAGTATCAATCAAGGTGAGGAGGTGTTCCAGAGTTGGGCTATCACAGAGAGATGTCAACCTGAGGCTTGTCGATCGAAGGCGTCAATTTTATTTTTTATTTTTTATTTATTTTTTGTTGTCGTTTGTTTTGGCTTTCGTGCACCCATTCCCATTTTGTATCTGGAATAATACCTATTTTGTACCCTATTGTTTTAGATTTTTGCAATGGTGTTGTTTCATTTTAACTCGTGTGCTGTATTTTTAAATGTTGTTTTTACTTTAATGGTTGAAATGTTCCGGGATTATTTATTTGAATCATAGGTGAAAGTATACATTGATTACTTGGCAATAAGCACCCACAGATGAAGATAATGTCAAGTCAAGACTAGTCAAATGAATTCTACTACTACTAGAATTTGGGATAGAAATCTTGGATACTAAGGAAGTAAATAATCATATAGTTGTTCATCTATCCACGCTAGAGAACATGGAGAAAAAATTCAACAAAAAAGAAATTGATGGTTGAGTAGTTGTTCAATATAAACCTCTACAAGGAAGCAATTGGCCGATAGTATGCACGTATAACAAATTTATTAACTTGTGTCATTGTGCCTCAAGAGCAAAGTTATTAGAAAAGAAAAAGGTTCTTCCATTAAACTAAGAGTTATATTTGGGACGCCCTTGTCTTTTTAAGCATTGTGAAGATGACATACTAGGAAGATTGTTATAGATAGTGAAATTCCAATAATTCTTCGTAGTGACCAGCATCCCCATAGAGGCTATTGTTTAGGACAAAAAAAACAAAGGATCACATTTCGTAAGCAAGTTGATGAATGACATTTTGAAGCAGTACAATGTAAAACTTGGGTGAAAACTTTTTATCATCGTCCCTAAACCAATGGATAAGCAGATGTCTCAAAGAGTAATAAAAAATATCAAGAAAAAAGTGGTAAATCCAATGGGAGAGACGGGTATGTGAAGTTTGATGATGCATTATGTGCATATAGAACAACCTTCAAAACTCCTCCACGGATATCTCCATGCAAGCTAGTCTTGAGAAAGACATGTAATCTACCCTTAGAACTAGACCATATAACATTTTTGATATTAAAGAAGCTAAATTTCAACTATGCTACAAATGAAGACGTGAGGCACCTAGCCTATGAAAATGCCAATATGTTCAACGAAAAATTAAAAAGAGTTGGCATGACAAAAAAAGTAAGGTTCGATGAGTTCTATAAAGGACAAAAAGTGTTGGATTGAAATTATTCTGTACAAAATTTAAATCAAGATGTTCTTGTTTTTCTTTTCTTTTTATAATACACTTACATAACTCTTCCAAGTAAAACGTGAGAACGTCTAGGTCCTCCAAGTAAAACGTGGTGCAATGAAGGGAATCAGAGTGAATCCACTAGTGATAGTCATGGACTACAATATCGAGTAAGGGAATCCGAGTGAATCATGGACTAACAAGTACACCATACTAAGTGCGTGAAGAGAAACATGACACACTTTTAGTAGAAGATCGCCCTGAAGATGTTCGATGTTGAGGAAGGGCTCGAAATGTAGTGAGTGAATCATGGACTAACAAGTACACCATACTAAGTGCGTGAAGAGAAACATGACACACTTTTAGTAGAAGATCGCCCTGAAGATGTTCGATGTTGAGGAAGGGCTCGAAATGTAGTGATAGTCAGACTTGAGAATTAGATAATCTTCCTTAAACATAAATAAGACAAGAAGACGGTCGAAGTTTAAACAACTTAATGCTCAACAAAATAAAAAATTTTACACAAAAAATGTTGGATCTTAATTTCATTTTATTAAGAATTAAAATAGAGAAAAGGATTGAGGAAGAATGGGTAGTTTCATTTTAAAAGTTTAAAAATGGGTAAATAAAGTTTTGAACTTAAGTCTATTTTGTGAAATAGAGTTTGAGAAACTAATTCGAGTGGTTCGGTCAAACTCAAACCTACTTCACTCTCTCAAGCGTCTCTTGGAATTTAATTAAAAATCTTCTCGACTCTTTCTACGAATCAGAGCAAAACTATAACACTACTCCTTTTACGAGTTGAAGAGCAAACTCAATTCTTTCTATGAATTAGGATCAAATCAGTATTAATATTGGTATTTTTTAAAAATCTACCACAACTCTCTCAAAAATAGATTTACAATTTAAGTACTCACACCAATATTCTCGCTCTCCAATAAATTTGAGGTGTCATAGTTTGATTTTTCCTAAACAACTCAGATGCCATATCATTTTGTTGGTTATTTTCTACTGCATTTTGTTTCGACTATAACTTGTTCGTTCTAGTTCTAATTTGAGTTATTCAAAAGCCATCCTTGCGTCATTCTAAACTTTATACTATAAACACTTCAAAAACACTGAAATTATTAGTAATTAAAAGTATGTTTGACTGTGTAGATTGAAGTTGCTATTTTATCGGATGTAGTTGTTGAATCTTGTATCCCTTAAACATCGAAGGTTGATTGTAGAGTCTTTTATGAGTCACACGTCCGTTGAATGAAGTGGCTATTTTATCGGACCTTTAGTTATACAGTTGTTGAATCTTGCAGTATAATTTTATATTATCCCTATTGTTTCCAAGCATGCTATTTCATAAAAGATAAGTTGCTATTTGTTGTTTTCAAGCCCACTTCTAATAGATATTGCTGGTAAGCCTTACAAGAAACTCAAGCCCATTTCTAGCAGATATTGTCCATTACGTATTATCATCAGTCTAACATTATCACTGTCAACCTAACAATAAGCCCACTTCTTGCACATATTACGCGTCACGAATCGCCGTCAGCCTCATGGGTAAGTTCAAGCCCACTTCTAGTAGATAGTGTTTGTTACATATTGTCGTAAGCCTAACGATAAGCTCAAACCCATGTTATGTATCGCCGTCAGCCTCACAGTAAGCCAACTTCTAGCAGATATTGCTCGTTACATATCCTCATAAATCCAACGGTAAATTCAAGCCCACTTTGTTAGGATCGCACAACAACGCACAAACTCGATAAACACAAATAACAGGATAGAGAAAATACAATCAGAATATTGGCTAAAGATTTTGTATTTATGATTTTAGGTATGTACACTAATAGAGAATATAGAGAATATAGAAAGTACATTTTCAAATATGTGACTAAGGATATATATGGTTCAGTTTACTATATATAGATTTACCAGATATAAAGATGATAGCTTTTTAGTGTACATAGCTATTTACTATTTACGACAATTTATATATATATATATTACTACGTATAACCATGACTAAGCCATAAATAAGTAGCAGACTCCTCCGCTATAAATAAGTAGCAGGCTCCATACCTAACAATTCTCTCACTTGGAGACTGATCCAGTCAACCAAGAATTTCATTCTCAAACGACCATGAGCATCTTCACTGCACCATGCCAATTAAGGCTTTGCGCAACCTCAATATTCCAACATCTACACATTTTGTCAACATGTTTGCTAGATTCTTTGCACCATATTTCTTCTCCAAACACATCACCATCTTCCACTAACCTGCAAATGGTATTGCATTCTGTTTTTGTCTTTAAATGATAGACCAGGTTCCTCACCAACTATATGGCACTTTGACTATCTCTATAAAGAATCTTTTCGTGATGCTTCTTTTTCAATTCTTCCAAATAGTCAGTCATTCATATCGTCTTCTTTCTAGCTTAAACTATTGTCACGTGCTCAACCTCAGTACAATGCACTTTTGAAGCCTAGTCATCCCATCATCCATGGCTTGCTCACACTTGGTTGTATCCTCTAACTGTAGGGCCTCATCAAAGGGCTCTGGTTCCCTTTCATTAGAGTCAGCAACAGATAGTGTAATGATGGTACATACATATCTGGTACTTTGATAGTACTAGATGATTTTCTCAACACCGGTTCAGGTGCCACTTGTTCCACTGCTAGTTCCTCTACAATAGTCTCAGGACTTTCTTGAGTATCTACTACAATAGCACTAGGTGATTTTTTCTGCAACTCAACCTCAACTTCCACTTGCTTAATTGTCTTTGAATCTCTTTCCACCTCTGATTTCTCAGCAATAGTCTCAGGAGTTTCTTGAGTATCTGCTACAACATCACTAGGTGATTTTTTTTGCAACTCAACCTTAACTTCCACTTGCTTCGTTGTCTTGGAACCTTACTCCACATCTGGTTCCTCGGTAGTAGTGTAATGACCCTAAATTTTACCTATTTAATCTAAAGTCATTACTATACCTTGAAATGCAGAATTTACATTAAATGGTCTCTTACCATAAATGTGACTAAAACTCGACACTTTTATTACCTCGTGAAAAAAAAACGAATACAAAGGAAAGAAAGGAAAAAGAACAATACTGAAATAATTGTCTTAAACTACCCTATGGTTTATTATGCGATTACAATTCAACCTATACTAACTTATACTAATGATGCAAACCGAATTCAACATATACTAACCTATACTAGGAAATGGAAAACAAATACCCTATGCATGTGCCACGATCCCAGGTGTATGATGCCGCCGTCGATCTCACATGGGTGCCTTGCCCTTATCTGAAAAAGTAAAGTAGCATGAGGCTTGAGTATTTCTAGAATACTCAATAAGTGACCCCCTATCGGGGTTATGCAATAATCACATGCAATGAGATGATGGGACATATCTTTCGTTTAGTTTTTCCTACGGTGTTGTCCTAGCAGGTAAACTTTGGACGTGTACCATATACTCTACACACAGCCTATACGTGCGAGTATGGGCTCACCAGCTAGTTTACACACCGCTGGGCCACTTTCCTTATCCGGTGGGCATACTTTGGGAGACCCTTATGCCGAAACCCGTTAGAACTAGTAACCATCATGGCAGCGCTATGCAAAGCATAACGATTGTTGTCCTGCCATTGGATGTACGCGTCCGTATCCTCGTGATGGGATAGAGGTATCCCCCCAGATGCAGGAACACACACAATGCATGAGGTTCCCATTACTTCTACATTTATCATTAATGAACATAACCCCCCCCCCCCCCCCCCCCCCCCCCCCCCCCCCCCCCCCCCCCCCCCCCCCCCCCCCCCCCCCCCCCCCCCCCCCCCCCCCCCCCCCCCCCCCGTCATGTTCCATGCCTACATGTCATTCTCATTTTCAATTTACGTATCATGCATATTTCTATCGGAGTTATGTTTCTAGGCAATTTATCGTATTTCATGTCATACAATTCATGCTATTTACATTCATATATTCCATACAATCATGCCATAATCATTCAAGAACAACATAACGTCACATGCATTACATATAACATCAGACTAAACATCATATCTAGCATACATTCACGTTCACATGATTACGTACTTAAGCACAACAATCTAGCATACAATTTAATGACACGTGCAAATCCACGGGCAAGTGCCAACATACAATAAACAAAGCGTAACCGACGACGGGTGAGCCACTTACTTGGTAGGCCTTAGCCGAAGTACTCCGTAAAATATAAATGTAAGCTCCTAGCTCCTCATAACCATTCTACACTTTTGTTGGTGGTTGGTTTCTATTGGATCATTCGACACCTTCGTCAGTATTTCACAAACATAATGAATTTGTGAAATACGACCTTAAAATGATCTATTTTACCTTAAATGGGGCTGAAATTAAGTCTGGGAGGGTTGGAACGGTGACAAACAGGTCGAAAATAGGTTTCTCGAGCTGAATAAGTCGTCGAAGCCGAGAAATCGCCGCCGAGCCGATTAAGCAACCGGAGCCGAGGGGTGTCGCTGCAAACGTGCCACGTGGCACAACCAAAGGGCAACGGGTGTGCAACGGTCTTGGGCTGAGGCGCGGGTTGTCGGGTCGTGTCGCGGGTGACGGGCCGGCCTGGGCTGAAGGAAACGTGTAGGTGGGCTGGGCTGTGCGTGTCGGGTGTTGGACTGGTCTTGCGGGTCTCGGGTCGGTTGGGTTTTTTCTCTCAAGTCGTGGCTGGTGGGTTAGGTCGTAACTGGGCTTACGGGTTTGGGCTGAGGCGACTAGGCCGCGGGAGTCGTTAGGTGTTGGACTGACTTACGATGGTTGGACTTGGTTCGGGTCGCGGGATCCGGCCCTCGGGTCAGACTTCGTCTTCTTCACCCAGTTGCCCGCATTTTTCCTGCGACCTCTCGCTCTCCTTGTGAATGTCGTTTCGACGTCCATTTTTCCTCTTTTTTCCTCTGTTCCCGAGTCTCTTTCTCCCCCTAATTCCGTTTTTTGTACTGGTTTGGTTCGTAAAGGCCTCGCACTCCCGAATCTGAGAGGGTTCGGAAATCTGATGTTCCGTCTCCCTTGCCGACAGTGTACAACGTGTAGGACGCATCTAAATCTACCCCTGATGTGTGTAAAAGGCTCTGGGATTACTTTTGTTGCATACGATGGAGATTTTGACGTCGATTTCGTAGGGTTTGTCCCCGTCGGAGTTTCGTCGGATTTTCTCTGTCTTCTTCGTTTTCGCTTATTTTTTATTCTTCTTTGCAGGTGTCTTGGGGTGGCTGAAGGTCGGGATCGAGTTTCATTGGCGACCCAGACTTCGGCCGCCCTTTGTGGGTCGTGTGCGAACGAAAACTCCGGCGTTGCTGGAGTTTTCGGTCCTGCCGACGACTCCGTTATTTATTTTTTTTATTTTTATTTTTTTATCCGATCGGTTACAATTAGTCTCAATAGTTTCTTTAGTATCTGCTACAACATCACTAGGTGAGTTTTTCTACAACTCAAACTCAACTCACACTTGTTTTGTAGTCTTAGAGTTTATCTTCTCTTTGTTCTTGGCAAGACATTTTCATCAAAAGTCACGTCACAATGTCTCAGGACTTTTTTGTTTTTGTCATCCCAAAACCTGTACATGAACGTGTTAGAACCATAACCTATGAAGTAGCACTTTAAAGCCTTAACGACAAGCTTGTCGCTCTTTTCTGGATCAACACGAACATATGCAGTGTAGCCAAAAGTTCTCAAGTGAGAGTACTTAAATTATTTTCCTGACCATACTTCTTTTGAATACTTAAACTCCAAGGGTACTAACGACCCTCTATTCATCGAGTCGACTGTTGTATTTACAACATCGGACACGTAAACTACGAGACAAGGAAACAATCATTATATTTATTATAATTTTGTGGTGGTCGCTATTCCTAATGGGTGTTCGACATCAAGAGTTCTTAGAGAATTCTCA
>NW_019272096.1:408018-445602 GCF_002738345.1 Cucurbita maxima | reverse complement strand
TTGCCTGAAATCGAAACCTAATTTGCAAACCAATATCCGGGACGTTATAAAAACACTGGGCAACGATCGGAGTTTTACAAAAAAAATTTCGGGAATGATCAAGCCTCATGATTTACAATAGAATGTCGGCGGAAGGGAGTGTATAAAACTGTAAAAAGGTGCTTAAAATTGAAACCCTAAACTGGGAAGTTTGAAGCACGTGCAAGAAAAATAACAGAGTAACGATTGAGGTTCACGAAAAGTTAGTCGGGAATGATCAAGCCTCATGGTTTACAATAGAACTTTGAAGGGAAGGAGTGTGAACAATAAAAAGGTGCCTAAAATCGAAACCCTAATTTGCAAACAAAAATCAGGGACGTTATAAAAACACTGGGCAAATGTCGAAGTTTTTCAAAATTTGTTTGGGGATTGATCAAGCCTCATGATTAACAATAGAATGTCGGTGGAAGGGAGTGTATAAAACTGTCAAAAGGTGCTTAAAATTGAAACCCTAAAATGGGAATTTTGAAGCAGGTGCTAAAATAAACTGAGTAAGGATCGAGGTTCACGAAAATTTTGTCGGGAATCATCAAGCCTCATGGTGCTAAAATAAACTGAGTAAGGATCGAGGTTCACGAAAATTTTGTCGGGAATCATCAAGCCTCATGGTTAACAATAGAACTTTGAAGGGAAGGAGGGAATAAGACAATAAAAAGGTGCCTAAAATCAAAACCCTAATTTGCAAACCCAAATCCGGGACGTTAGAAAAACACAGGGCAACGGTCGGAGTTTTTCAAAATTTGTTTGGGGAATGATCAAGCCTCATGATTTGCAATAGAATTTCGGCGGAAGGGAGTGTATAAAACTGTAAAAAGGTGCTTAAAATTGAAACCCTAAAATGGGAAGTTTGAAGCACGTGCTAAAAATAACAGAGTAACGATCGAGGTTCACGAAAATTTTATCGGGAATCATCAAGCCTCATGGTTTACAATAGAACTTTGAAGGGAAGGAGTGTATAAAACAATAAAAAGGTGCCTAAAATCGAAACCCTAATTTGCAAACCCAAATCCGGGACGTTATAAAAACACAGGGCAACGGTCGGAGTTTTTCAAAATTTGTTTGGGGAATGATCAAGCCTCATGATTTGCACTAGAATTTCGGCGAAAGGGAGTGTATAAAACTGTTAAAAGGTGCTTAAAATTGAAACCCTAAAATGGGAAGTTTGATGCACGTGCTAAAAAAAACAGAGTAACGATCGAGGTTCACGAAAACTATGTCGGGAATGATCAAGCCTCAAGATTTACAGCAGAACATTGAAGGGAAGGAGTGTATAAAACAATAAAAAGGTGCCTAAAATCGAAACCCTAATTTGCAAACCCAAATCCGGGACGTTAGAAAAACACAGGGCAACGGTCGGAGTTTTTCAAAATTTGTTTGGGGAATGATCAAGCCTCATGATTTGCAATAGAATTTCGGCGAAAGGGAGTGTATAAACCTGTTAAAAGGTGCTTTAAATTGAAACCCTAAAATTGGATGTTTGAAACACGTGCTAAAAGTAACAGAGTAACGATCGAGGTTCACGAAAATTTTTTCGGGAATCATCAAGCCTCATGGTTTACAATGGACTTTGAAGGGAAGTAGTGCATAAAACAATAAAANATCGGGAATCATCAAGCCTCATGGTTTACAATGGACTTTGAAGGGAAGTAGTGCATAAAACAATAAAAAGGTGCCTAAAATCGAAACCCTAATTTGCACACCCAAATCCGGGACGTTATAAAAACACAGGGCAACGATCGGAGTTTTTCAAAATTTGTTTGGGGAATGATCAAGCCTCATGATTTGCAATAGAATTTTGGCGAAAGGGAGTGTATAAAACTGTTAAAAGGTGCTTAAAATTGAAACCCTAAAATGGGAAGTTTGAAGCACGTGCTAAAAAAAACAGAGTAACGATCGAGGTTCACGAAAACTATGTCGGGAATGATCAAGCCTCAAGATTTACAATAGAACTTTGAAGGGAAGGAGTGTATAAAACAATAAAAAGGTGCCTAAAATCGAAACCCTAATTTGCACACCCAAATCCGGGACGTTATAAAAACACAGGGCAACGGTCGGAGTTTTTCAAAATTTGTTTGGGGAATGATCAAGCCTCATGATTTGCAATAGAATTTTGGCGAAAGGGAGTGTATAAAACTGTTTAAAGGTGCTTAAAATTGAAACCTTCAAATGGGATGTTTGAAGCACGTGCTAAAAAAAATAGAGTAACGATCGAGGTTCACGAAAACTATGTCGGGAATGATAAAGCCTCAAGATTTACAATAGAACTTTGAAGGGAAGGAGTGTATAAAACAATAAAAAGATGCCTAAAATCGAAACCCTAATTTGCAAACCAAAATTCGGGACGTTATAAAAACACTGGGCAACGGTCGAAGTTTTTCAAAATTTGTTTGAGGAATGATCAAGCCTCATGATTTACAATAGAATGTCGGCGGAAGGGAGTGTTTGAAACTGTTAAAAGGTGCTTAAAATTGAAACCCTAAAGTGGGAAGTTTGAAGCACGTGCTAAAAATAACAGAGTAACGATCGAGGTTCACGAAAATTTGTCGGAAATCATCAAGCCTCATTGTTTACAATACAACTTTGAAGGGAAGGAGTGTATAAAACAATAAAAAGTTGCCTAAAATCGAAACCTAATTTGCAAACCCAAATCCGGGACGTTATAAAAACACTGGGCAACGATCGGAGTTTTTCAAAAAAAATTTCGGGAATGATCAAGCCTCATGATTTACAATAGAATGTCGGAGGAAGGGAGTGTATAAAACTGTAAAAAGGTGCTTAAAATTGAAACCCTAAACTGGGAAGTTTGAAGCACGTGCAAAAAAAATAACAGAGTAACGATTGAGGTTCACGAAAAGTTAGTCGGGAATGATCAAGCCTCATGGTTTACAATAGAACTTTGAAGGGAAGGAGTGTGAACAATAAAAAGGTGCCTAAAATCGAAACCCTAATTTGCAAACAAAAATCAGGGACGTTATAAAAACACTGGGCAACTGTCGAAGTTTTTCAAAATTTGTTTGGGGATTGATCAAGCCTCATGATTAACAATAGAATGTCGGTGGAAGGGAGTGTATAAAACTGTCAAAAGGTGCTTAAAATTGAAACCCTAAAATGGGAAGTTTGAAGCAGGTGCTAAAATAAACTGAGTAACGATCGAGGTTCACGAAAATTTTGTCGGGAATCATCAAGCCTCATGGTTAACAATAGAACTTTGAAGGGAAGGAGGGAATAAGACAATAAAAAGGTGCCTAAAATCGAAACCCTAATTTGCAAACCCAAATCCGGGACGTTAGAAAAACACAGGGCAACGGTCGGAGTTTTTCAAAATTTGTTTGGGGAATGATCAAGCCTCATGATTTGCAATAGAATTTCGGCGAAAGGGAGTGTATAAAACTGTTAAAAGGTGCTTAAAATTGAAACCCTAAAATGGGAAGTTTGATGCACGTGCTAAAAAAAACAGAGTAACGATCGAGGTTCACGAAAACTATGTCGGGAATGATCAAGCCTCAAGATTTACAGCAGAACATTGAAGGGAAGGAGTGTATAAAACAATAAAAAGGTGCCTAAAATCGAAACCCTAATTTGCAAACCCAAATCCGGGACGTTAGAAAAACACAGGGCAACGGTCGGAGTTTTTCAAAATTTGTTTGGGGAATGATCAAGCCTCATGATTTGCAATAGAATTTCGGCGAAAGGGAGTGTATAAAACTGTTAAAAGGTGCTTAAAATTGAAACCCTAAAATGGGAAGTTTGAAGCACGTGCTAAAAAAAACAGAGTAACGATCGAGGTTCACGAAAACTATGTCGGGAATGATCAAGCCTCAAGATTTACAGCAGAACATTGAAGGGAAGGAGTGTATAAAACAATAAAAAGGTGCCTAAAATCGAAACCCTAATTTGCAAACCCAAATCCGGGACGTTAGAAAAACACAGGGCAACGGTCGGAGTTTTTCAAAATTTGTTTGGGGAATGATCAAGCCTCATGATTTGCAATAGAATTTCGGCGAAAGGGAGTGTATAAAACTGTTAAAAGGTGCTTAAAATTGAAACCCTAAAATGGGAAGTTTGAAGCACGTGCTAAAAAAAACAGAGTAACGATCGAGGTTCCCGAAAACTATGTCGGGAATGATCAAGCCTCAAGATTTACAGCAGAACATTGAAGGGAAGGAGTGTATAAAACAATAAAAAGGTGCCTAAAATCGAAACCCTAATTTGCAAACCCAAATCCGGGACGTTAGAAAAACACAGGGCAACGGTCGGAGTTTTTCAAAATTTGTTTGGGGAATGATCAAGCCTCATGATTTGCAATAGAATTTCGGCGAAAGGGAGTGTATAAAACTGTTAAAAGGTGCTTAAAATTGAAACCCTAAAATGGGAAGTTTGAAGCACGTGCTAAAAAAAACAGAGTAACGATCGAGGTTCACGAAAATTTTGTCGGGAATCATCAAGCCTCATGGTTTGCAATAGAACTTTGAAGGGAAGGAGTGTATAAAACAATAAAAAGGTGCCTAAAATCGAAACCCTAATTTGCGAACCCAAATCCGGGACGTTAGAAAAACACAGGGCAACGGTCGGAGTTTTTCAAAATTTGTTTGGGGAATGATCAAGCCTCATGATTTGCAATAGAATTTCGGCGAAAGGGAGTGTATAAAACTGTTAAAAGGTGCTTAAAATTGAAACCCTAAAATGGGAAGTTTGAAGCACGTGCTAAAAAAAACAGAGTAACGATCGAGGTTCACGAAAATTTTGTCGGGAATCATCAAGCCTCATGGTTTGCAATAGAACTTTGAAGGGAAGGAGTGTATAAAACAATAAAAAGGTGCCTAAAATCGAAACCCTAATTTGCAAACCCAAATCCGGGACGTTAGAAAAACACAGGGCAACGGTCGGAGTTTTTCAAAATTTGTTTGGGGAATGATCAAGCCTCATGATTTGCAATAGAATTTCGGCGAAAGGGAGTGTATAAAACTGTTAAAAGGTGCTTAAAATTGAAACCCTAAAATGGGAAGTTTGATGCACGTGCTAAAAAAAACAGAGTAACGATCGAGGTTCACGAAAACTATGTCGGGAATGATCAAGCCTCAAGATTTACAGCAGAACATTGAAGGGAAGGAGTGTATAAAACAATAAAAAGGTGCCTAAAATCGAAACCCTAATTTGCAAACCCAAATCCGGGACGTTAGAAAAACACAGGGCAACGGTCGGAGTTTTTCAAAATTTGTTTGGGGAATGATCAAGCCTCATGATTTGCAATAGAATTTCGGCGAAAGGGAGTGTATAAAACTGTTAAAAGGTGCTTAAAATTGAAACCCTAAAATGGGAAGTTTGAAGCACGTGCTAAAAAAAACTGAGTAACGATCGAGGTTCACGAAAATTTTGTCGGGAATCATCAAGCCTCATGGTTTGCAATAGAACTTTGAAGGGAAGGAGTGTATAAAACAATAAAAAGGTGCCTAAAATCGAAACCCTAATTTGCAAACCCAAATCCGGGACGTTATAAAAACACAGGGCAACGGTCGGAGTTTTTCAAAATTTGTTTGGGGAATGATCAAGCCTCATGATTTGCAATAGAATTTCGGCGAAAGGGAGTGTATAAAACTGTTAAAAGGTGCTTAAAATTGAAACCCTAAAATGGGAAGTTTGATGCACGTGCTAAAAAAAACAGAGTAACGATCGAGGTTCACGAAAACTATGTCGGGAATGATCAAGCCTCAAGATTTACAGCAGAACATTGAAGGGAAGGAGTGTATAAAACAATAAAAAGGTGCCTAAAATCGAAACCCTAATTTGCAAACCCAAATCCGGGACGTTAGAAAAACACAGGGCAACGGTCGGAGTTTTTCAAAATTTGTTTGGGGAATGATCAAGCCTCATGATTTGCAATAGAATTTCGGCGAAAGGGAGTGTATAAAACTGTTAAAAGGTGCTTAAAATTGAAACCCTAAAATGGGAAGTTTGAAGCACGTGCTAAAAAAAACAGAGTAACGATCGAGGTTCACGAAAATTTTGTCGGGAATCATCAAGCCTCATGGTTTGCAATAGAACTTTGAAGGGAAGGAGTGTATAAAACAATAAAAAGGTGCCTAAAATCGAAACCCTAATTTGCAAACCCAAATCCGGGACGTTAGAAAAACACAGGGCAACGGTCGGAGTTTTTCAAAATTTGTTTGGGGAATGATCAAGCCTCATGATTTGCAATAGAATTTCGGCGAAAGGGAGTGTATAAAACTGTTAAAAGGTGCTTAAAATTGAAACCCTAAAATGGGAAGTTTGAAGCAGGTGCTAAAATAAACTGAGTAACGATCGAGGTTCACGAAAATTTTGTCGGGAATCATCAAGCCTCATGGTTAACAATAGAACTTTGAAGGGAAGGAGGGAATAAGACAATAAAAAGGTGCCTAAAATCGAAACCCTAATTTGCAAACCCAAATCCGGGACGTTACAAAAACACTGGGCAACGGTCGGAGTTTTTCAAAATTTGTTTGGGGAATGATCAAGCCTCATGAATTGCAATAGAATTTCTGCCACAGGCAGTGTATAAAGCTGTTAAAAGGTGCCTAAAATTGAAACGCTAAAGTGGGAAGTTTGAAGCACATGCTAAAAATAACAGAGTAACGATCGAGGTTCACGAAAATTTGTCGGAAATCATCAAGCCTCATTGTTTACAATACAACATTGAAGGGAAGGAGTGTATAAAACAATAAAAAGGTGCCTAAAATCGAAACCCTAATTTGCACACCCAAATCCGGGACGTTATAAAAACGCAGGGCAACGGTCGGAGTTTTTCAAAATTTGTTTGGGGAATGATCAAGCCTCATGATTTTCAATAGAATTTTGGCGAAAGGGAGTGTATAAAACTGTTTAAAGGTGCTTAAAATTGAAACCTTCAAATGGGATGTTTGAAGCACGTGCTAAAAAAAACAGAGTAACGATCGAGGTTCACGAAGACTATGTCGGGAATGATCAAGCCTCAAGATTTACAATAGAACTTTGAAGGGAAGGAGTGTATAAAACAATAAAAAGATGCCTAAAATCGAAACCCTAATTTGCAAACCAAAATTCGGGACGTTTAAAAACACTGGGCAACGGTCGAAGTTTTTCAAAATTTGTTTGGGGAATGATCAAGCCTTCATGATTTACAATAGAATGTCGGCGGAAGGGAGTGTTTGAAACTGTAAAAAGATATTTAAAATTGAAACCCTAAAATGGGAAGTTTATAGCACGTGCTAAAAAAAACAAAGTAACGATCGAGGTTCACGAAAACTATGGTGGGAATGATCAAGCCTCATGATTTACAATAGAACTTTGGAAGGAAGGAGTGTATAAAACAATAAAAAGTTGCCTAAAATCGAAACCTAATTTGCAAACCAAAATCCGGGACGTTATAAAAACACTGGGCAACGATCGGAGTTTTTCAAAAAAAATTTCGGGAATGATCAAGCCTCATGATTTACAATAGAATGTCGGAGGAAGGGAGTGTATAAAACTGTAAAAAGGTGCTTAAAATTGAAACCCTAAACTGAGAAGTTTGAAGCACGTGCAAAAAAAATAACAGAGTAACGATTGAGGTTCACGAAAAGTTAGTCGGGAATGATCAAGCCTCATGGTTTACAATAGAACTTTGAAGGGAAGGAGGGAATAAGACAATAAAAAGGTGCCTAAAATCGAAACCCTAATTTGCAAACCCAAATCCGGGACGTTACAAAAACACTGGGCAACGGTCGGAGTTTTTCAAAATTTGTTTGGGGAATGATCAAGCCTCATGAATTGCAATAGAATTTCTGCGACAGGGAGTGTATAAAGCCGTTAAAAGGTGCTTAAAATTGAAACCCTAAAGTGGGAAGTTTGAAGCACATGCTAAAAATAACAGAGTAACGATCGAGGTTCACGAAAATTTGTCGGAAATCATCAAGCCTCATTGTTTACAATACAACATTGAAGGGAAGGAGTGTATAAAACAATAAAAAGGTGCCTAAAATCGAAACCCTAATTTGCACCCCAAATCCGGGACGTTATAAAAACGCAGGAAAACGGTCGGAGTTTTTCAAAATTTGTTTGGGGAATGATCAAGCCTCATGATTTGCAATAGAATTTTGGCGAAAGGGAGTGTATAAAACTGTTTAAAGGTGCTTAAAATTGAAACCTTCAAATGGGATGTTTGAAGCACGTGCTAAAAAAAACAGAGTAACGATCGAGGTTCACGAAGACTATGTCGGGAATGATCAAGCCTCAAGATTTACAATAGAACTTTGAAGGGAAGGAGTGTATAAAACAATAAAAAGATGCCTAAAATCGAAACCCTGATTTGCAAACCAAAATTCGGGACGTTATAAAAACACTGGGCAACGGTCGAAGTTTTTCAAAATTTGTTTGGGGAATGATCAAGCCTCATGATTTACAATAGAATGTCGGCGGAAGGGAGTGTTTGAAACTGTAAAAAGGTATTTAAAATTGAAACCCTAAAATGGGAAGTTTGTAGCACGTGCTAAAAAAAACAAAGTAACGATCGAGGTTCACGAAAACTATGGTGGGAATGATCAAGCCTCATGATTTACAATAGAACTTTGGAAGGAAGGAGTGTATAAAACAATAAAAAGTTGCATAAAATCGAAACGTAATTTGCAAACCAAAATCCGGGACGTTATAAAAACACTGGGCAACTGTCGAAGTTTTTCAAAATTTGTTTGGGGATTGATCAAGCCTCATGATTAACAATAGAATGTCGGTGGAAGGGAGTGTATAAAACTGTCAAAAGGTGCTTAAAATTGAAACCCTAAAATGGGAAGTTTGAAGCACATGCTAAAATAAACTGAGTAACGATCGAGGTTCACGAAAACTTTGTCGGGAATCATCAAGCCTCATGGTTAACAATAGAACTTTGAAGGGAAGGAGGGAATAAGACAATAAAAAGGTGCCTAAAATCGAAACCCTAATTTGCAAACCCAAATCCGGGACGTTAGAAAAACACAGGGCAACGGTCGGAGTTTTTCAAAATTTTTTTGGGGAATGATCAAGCCTCATGATTTGCAATAGAATTTCGGCGAAAGGGAGTGTATAAAACTGTTTTTGGGGAATGATCAAGCCTCATGATTTGCAATAGAATTTCGGCGAAAGGGAGTGTATAAAACTGTTAAAAGGTGCTTAAAATTGAAACCCTAAAGTGGGAAGTTTGAAGCACGTGCTAAAAATAACAGAGTAACGATCGAGGTTCACGAAAATTTTATCGGGAATCATCAAGCCTCATGGTTTACAATGGACTTTGAAGGGAAGTAGTGCATAAAACAATAAAAAGGTGCCTAAAATCGAAACCCTAATTTGCACACCCAAATCCGGGACGTTATAAAAACACAGGGCAACGGTCGGAGTTTTTCAAAATTTGTTTGGGGAATGATCAAGCCTCATGATTTGCAATAGAATTTTGGCGAAAGGGAGTGTATAAAACTGTTTAAAGGTGCTTAAAATTGAAACCTTCAAATGGGATGTTTGAAGCACGTGCTAAAAAAAACAGAGTAACGATCGAGGTTCACGAAAACTATGTCGGGAATGATCAAGCCTCAAGATTTACAATAGAACTTTGAAGGGAAGGAGTGTATAAAACAATAAAAAGATGCCTAAAATCGAAACCCTAATTTGCAAACCAAAATTCGGGACGTTATAAAAACACTGGGCAACGGTCGAAGTTTTTCAAAATTTGTTTGGGGAATGATCAAGCCTCATGATTTACAATAGAATGTCGGCGGAAGGGAGTGTTTGAAACTGTAAAAAGGTATTTAAAATTGAAACCCTAAAATGGGAAGTTTGTAGCACGTGCTAAAAAAAACAAAGTAACGATCGAGGTTCACGAAAACTATGGTGGGAATGATCAAGCCTCATGATTTACAATAGAACTTTGGAAGGAAGGAGTGTATAAAACAATAAAAAGTTGCCTAAAATCGAAACCTAATTTGCAAACCAAAATCCGGGACGTTATAAAAACACTGGGCATCGATCGGAGTTTTTCAAAAAAAATTTCGGGAATGATCAAGCCTCATGATTTACAATAGAATGTCGGAGGAAGGGAGTGTATAAAACTGTAAAAAGGTGCTTAAAATTGAAACCTTAACCTGGGAAGTTTGAAGCACGTGCAAAAAAAATAACAGAGTAACGATTGAGGTTCACGAAAAGTTAGTCGGGAATGATCAAGCCTCATGGTTTACAATAGAACTTTGAAGGGAAGGAGTGTGAACAATAAAAAGGTGCCTAAAATCGAAACCCTAATTTGCAAACAAAAATCAGGGACGTTATAAAAACACTGGGCAACTGTCGAAGTTTTTCAAAATTTGTTTGGGGATTGATCAAGCCTCATGATTAACAATAGAATGTCGGTGGAAGGGAGTGTATAAAACTGTCAAAAGGTGCTTAAAATTGAAACCCTAAAATGGGAAGTTTGAAGCACATGCTAAAATAAACTGAGTAACGATCGAGGTTCACGAAAATTTTGTCGGGAATCATCAAGCCTCATGGTTAACAATAGAACTTTGAAGGGAAGGAGGGAATAAAACAATAAAAAGGTGCCTAAAATCGAAACCCTAATTTGCACACCCAAATCCGGGACGTTATAAAAACACAGGGCAATGGTCGGAGTTTTTCAAAATTTGTTTGGGGAATGATCAAGCCTCATGATTTGCAATAGAATTTTGGCGAAAGGGAGTGTATAAAACTGTTTAAAGGTGCTTAAAATTGAAACCTTCAAATGGGATGTTTGAAGCACGTGCTAAAAAAAACAGAGTAACGATCGAGGTTCACGAAAACTATGTCGGGAATAATCAAGCCTCAAGATTTACAATAGAACTTTGAAGGGAAGGAGTGTATAAAACAATAAAAAGATGCCTAAAATCGAAACCCTGATTTGCAAACCAAAATTCGGGACGTTATAAAAACACTGGGCAACGGTCGAAGTTTTTCAAAATTTGTTTGGGGAATGATCAAGCCTCATGATTTACAATAGAATGTCGGCGGAAGGGAGTGTTTGAAACTGTAAAAAGGTATTTAAAATTGAAACCCTAAAATGGGAAGTTTGTAGCACGTGCTAAAAAAAACAAAGTAACGATCGAGGTTCACGAAAACTATGGTGGGAATGATCAAGCCTCATGATTTACAATAGAACTTTGGAAGGAAGGAGTGTATAAAACAATAAAAAGTTGCATAAAATCGAAACCTAATTTGCAAACCAAAATCCGGGACGTTATAAAAACACTGGGCAACTGTCGAAGTTTTTCAAAATTTGTTTGGGGATTGATCAAGCCTCATGATTAACAATAGAATGTCGGTGGAAGGGAGTGTATAAAACTGTCAAAAGGTGCTTAAAATTGAAACCCTAAAATGGGAAGTTTGAAGCAGGTGCTAAAATAAACTGAGTAACGATCGAGGTTCACGAAAATTTTGTCGGGAATCATCAAGCCTCATGGTTAACAATAGAACTTTGAAGGGAAGGAGGGAATAAGACAATAAAAAGGTGCCTAAAATCGAAACCCTAATTTGTAAACCCAAATCCGGGACGTTACAAAAACACTGGGCAACGGTTGGAGTTTTTCAAAATTTGTTTGGGGAATGATCAAGCCTCATGAATTGCAATAGAATTTCTGCGACAGGGAGTGTATAAAGCTGTTAAAAGGTGCTTAAAATTGAAACCCTAAAGTGGGAAGTTTGAAGCACATGCTAAAAATAACAGAGTAACGATCGAGGTTCACGAAAATTTGTCGGAAATCATCAAGCCTCATTGTTTACAATACAACATTGAAGGGAAGGAGTGTATAAAACAATAAAAAGGTGCCTAAAATCGAAACCCTAATTTGCACCCCAAATCCGGGACGTTATAAAAACGCAGGAAAACGGTCGGAGTTTTTCAAAATTTGTTTGGGGAATGATCAAGCCTCATGATTTGCAATAGAATTTTGGCGAAAGGGAGTGTATAAAACTGTTTAAAGGTGCTTAAAATTGAAACCTTCAAATGGGATGTTTGAAGCACGTGCTAAAAAAAACAGAGTAACGATCGAGGTTCACGAAGACTATGTCGGGAATGATCAAGCCTCAAGATTTACAATAGAACTTTGAAGGGAAGGAGTGTATAAAACAATAAAAAGATGCCTAAAATCGAAACACTGATTTGCAAACCAAAATTCGGGACGTTATAAAAACACTGGGCAACGGTCGAAGTTTTTCAAAATTTGTTTGGGGAATGATCAAGCCTCATGATTTACAATAGAATGTCGGCGGAAGGGAGTGTTTGAAACTGTAAAAAGGTATTTAAAATTGAAACCCTAAAATGGGAAGTTTGTAGCACGTGCTAAAAAAAAACAAAGTAACGATCGAGGTTCACGAAAACTATGGTGGGAATGATCAAGCCTCATGATTTACAATAGAACTTTGGAAGGAAGGAGTGTATAAAACAATAAAAAGTTGCCTAAAATCGAAACCTAATTTGCAAACCAAAATCCGGGACGTTATAAAAACACTGGGCAACGATCGGAGTTTTTCAAAAAAAATTTCGGGAATGATGTAGCCTCGTGATTTACAATAGAATGTCGGAGGAAGGGAGTGTATAAAACTGTAAAAAGGTGCTTAAAATTGAAACCCTAAATTTGGAAGTTTGAAGCACGTGCAAAAAAAATAACAGAGTAACGATTGAGGTTCACGAAAAGTTAGTCGGGAATGATCAAGCCTCATGGTTTACAATAGAACTTAGAAGGGAAGGAGTGTGAACAATAAAAAGGTGCCTAAAATCGAAACCCTAATTTGCAAACAAAAATCAGGGACGTTATAAAAAAACTGGGCAACTGTCGAAGTTTTTCAAAATTTGTTTGGGGATTGATCAAGCCTCATGATTAACAATAGAATGTCGGTGGAAGGGAGTGTATAAAACTGTCAAAAGGTGCTTAAAATTGAAACCCTAAAATGGGAAGTTTGAAGCAGGTGCTAAAATAAACTGAGTAACGATCGAGGTTCACAAAAATTTTGTCGGGAATCATCAAGCCTCATGGTTAACAATAGAACTTTGAAGGGAAGGAGGGAATAAGACAATAAAAAGGTGCCTAAAATCGAAACCCTAATTTGCAAACCCAAATCCGGGACGTTACAAAAACACTGGGCAACGGTCGGAGTTTTTCAAAATTTGTTTGGGGAATGATCAAGCCTCATGAATTGCAATAGAATTTCTGCGACAGGGAGTGTATAAAGCTGTTAAAAGGTGCTTAAAATTGAAACCCTAAAGTGGGAAGTTTGAAGCACATGCTAAAAATAACAGAGTAACGATCGAGGTTCACGAAAATTTGTCGGAAATCATCAAGCCTCATTGTTTACAATACAACTTTGAAGGGAAGGAGTGTATAAAACAATAAAAAGGTGCCTAAAATCGAAACCCTAATTTGCAAACCCAAATCGGGACGTTATAAAAATACAAGGCAACGGTCGGAGTTTTTCAAAATTTGTTTGGGGAATGATCAAGCCTCATGATTAGCACTAGAATTTCGGCGAAAGGGAGTGTATAAAACTGTTAAAAGGTGCTTAAAATTGAAACCCTAAAATGGGAAGTTTGATGCACGTGCTAAAAAAAACAGAGTAACGATCGAGGTTCACCAAAACTATGTCGGGAATGATCAAGCCTCAAGATTTACAGCAGAACATTGAAGGGAAGGAGTGTATAAAACAATAAAAAGGTGCCTAAAATCGAAACCCTAATTTGCAAACCCAAATCCGGGACGTTAGAAAAACACAGGGCAACGGTCGGAGTTTTTCAAAATTTGTTTGGGGAATGATCAAGCCTCATGATTTGCAATAGAATTTCGGCGAAAGAGAGTGTATAAAACTGTTAAAAGGTGCTTTAAATTGAAACCCTAAAATTGGATGTTTGAAACACGTGCTAAAAGTAACAGAGTAACGATCGAGGTTCACGAAAATTTTATCGGGAATCATCAAGCCTCATGGTTTACAATGGACTTTGAAGGGAAGTAGTGCATAAAACAATAAAAAGGTGCCTAAAATCGAAACCCTAATTTGCACACCAAAATCCGGGACGTTATAAAAACACAGGGCAACGGTCGGAGTTTTTCAAAATTTGTTTGGGGAATGATCAAGCCTCATGATTTGCAATAGAATTTTGGCGAAAGGGAGTGTATAAAACTGTTTAAAGGTGCTTAAAATTGAAACCTTCAAATGGGATGTTTGAAGCACGTGCTAAAAAAAACAGAGTAACGATCGAGGTTCACGAAAACTATGTCGGGAATGATCAAGCCTCAAGATTTACAATCGAACTTTGAAGGGAAGGAGTGTATAAAACAATAAAAAGATGCCTAAAATCGAAACCCTAATTTGCAAACCAAAATTCGGGACGTTATAAAAACACTGGGCAACGGTCGAAGTTTTTCAAAATTTGTTTGGGGAATGATCAAGCCTTCATGATTTACAATAGAATGTCGGCGGAAGGGAGTGTTTGAAACTGTAAAAAGATATTTAAAATTGAAACCCTAAAATGGGAAGTTTGTAGCACGTGCTAAAAAAAACAAAGTAACGATCGAGGTTCACGAAAACTATGGTGGGAATGATCAAGCCTCATGATTTACAATAGAACTTTGGAAGGAAGGAGTGTATAAAACAATAAAAAGTTGCCTAAAATCGAAACCTAATTTGCAAACCAAAATCCGGGACGTTATAAAAACACTGGGCAACGATCGGAGTTTTTCAAAAAAAATTTCGGGAATGATCAAGCCTCATGATTTACAATAGAATGTCGGAGGAAGGGAGTGTATAAAACTGTAAAAAGGTGCTTAAAATTGAAACTCTAAAATGGGAAGTTTGAAGCAGGTGCTAAAATAAACTGAGTAACGATCGAGGTTCACGAAAACTTTGTCGGGAATCATCAAGCCTCATGGTTAACAATAGAACTTCGAAGGGAAGGAGGGAATAAGACAATAAAAAGGTGCCTAAAATCGAAACCCTAATTTGCAAACCCAAATCCGGGACGTTACAAAAACACTGGGCAACGGTCGGAGTTTTTCAAAATTTGTTTGGGGAATGATCAAGCCTCATGAATTGCAATAGAATTTCTGCGACAGGGAGTGTATAAAGCTGTTAAAAGGTGCTTAAAATTGAAACCCTAAAGTGGGAAGTTTGAAGCACATGCTAAAAAAAACAGAGTAACGATCGAGGTTCACGAAAATTTGTCGGAAATCATCAAGCCTCATTGTTTACAATACAACTTTGAAGGGAAGGAGTGTATAAAACAATAAAAAGGTGCCTAAAATCGAAACCCTAATTTGCAAACCCAAATCCGGGACGTTAGAAAAACACAGGGCAACGGTCGGAGTTTTTCAAAATTTGTTTGGGGAATGATCAAGCCTCATGAATTGCAATAGAATTTCTGCGACAGGGAGTGTATAAAGCTGTTAAAAGGTGCTTAAAATTGAAACCCTAAAATGGGAAGTTTGAAGCACAGGCTAAAAATAACAGAGTAACGATCGAGGTTCACGAAAACTATGTCGGGAATGATCAAGCCTCAAGATTTACAGCAGAACATTGAAGGGAAGGAGTGTATAAAACAATAAAAAGGTGCCTAAAATCGAAACCCTAATTTGAAAACCCAAATCCGGGACGTTAGAAAAACACAGGGCAACGGTCGGAGTTTTTCAAAATTTGTTTGGGGAATGATCAAGCCTCATGATTTGCACTAGAATTTCGGCGAAAGGGAGTGTATAAAACTGTTAAAAGGTGCTTAAAATTGAAACCCTAAAATGGGAAGTTTGATGCACGTGCTAAAAAAAACAGAGTAACGATCGAGGTTCACGAAAACTATGTCGGGAATGATCAAGCCTCAAGATTTACAGCAGAACATTGAAGGGAAGGAGTGTATAAAACAATAAAAAGGTGCCTAAAATCGAAACCCTAGTTTTCAAACCCAAATCTAGGACGTTAGAAAAACACAGGGCAACGGTCGGAGTTTTTCAAAATTTGTTTGGGGAATGGTCAAGCCTCATGATTTGCAATAGAATTTCTGCGACAGGGAGTGTATAAAGCTGTTAAAAGGTGCTTAAAATTGAAACCCTAAAGTGGGAAGTTTGAAGCACGTGCTAAAAATAACAGAGTAACGATCGAGGTTCACGAAAATTTGTCGGAAATCATCAAGCCTCATTGTTTACAATACAACTTTGAAGGGAAGGAGTGTATAAAACAATAAAAAGGTGCCTAAAATCGAAACCCAAATTTGCAAACCCAAAACGGGACGTTATTAAAATATAGGGCAACGGTTGGAGTTTTTCAAAATTTGTTTGGGGAATGATCAAGCCTCATGATTTGCACTAGAATTTCGGCGAAAGGGAGTGTATAAAACTGTTAAAAGGTGCTTAAAATTGAAACCCTAAAATGGGAAGTTTGATGCACGTGCTAAAAAAAACAGAGTAACGATCGAGGTTCACGAAAACTATGTCGGGAATGATCAAGCCTCAAGATTTACAGCAGAACATTGAAGGGAAAGAGTGTATAAAACAATAAAAAGGTGCCTAAAATCGAAACCCTAATTTTCAAACCCAAATCCAGGACGTTAGAAAAACACAGGGCAACGGTCGGAGTTTTTCAAAATTTGTTTGGGGAATGATCAAGCCTCATGATTTGCAATAGAATTTCGGCAAAAGGGAGTGTATAAAACTGTTAAAAGGTGCTTTAAATTGAAACCCTAAAATTGGATGTTTGAAACACGTGCTAAAAGTAACAGAGTAACGATCGAGGTTCACGAAAATTTTATCGGGAATCATCAAGCCTCATGGTTTACAATGGACTTTGAAGGGAAGTAGTGCATAAAACAATAAAAAGGTGCCTAAAATCGAAACCCTAATTTGCACACCCAAATCTGGGACGTTATAAAAACACAGGGCAACGGTCGGAGTTTTTCAAAATTTGTTTGGGGAATGATCAACCTCATGATTTGCAATAGAATTTTGGCGAAAGGGAGTGTATAAAACTATTTAAAGGTGCTTAAAATTGAAACCTTCAAATGGGATGTTTGAAGCACGTGCTAAAAAAAAAAGAGTAACGATCGAGGTTCACGAAAACTATGTCGGGAATGATCAAGCCTCAAGATTTACAATAGAACTTTGAAGGGAAGGAGTGTATGAAACAATAAAAAGATGCCTAAAATCGAAACCCTAATTTGCAAACCAAAATTCGGGACGTTATAAAAACACTGGGCAACGGTCGAAGTTTTTCAAAATTTGTTTGAGGAATGATCAAGCCTCATGATTTACAATAGAATGTCGGCGGAAGGGAGTGTTTGAAACTGTAAAAAGGTATTTAAAATTGAAACCCTAAAATGGGAAGTTTGTAGCACGTGCTAAAAAAAACAAAGTAACGATCGAGGTTCACGAAAACTATGGTGGGAATGATCAAGCCTTATGATTTACAATAGAACTTTGGAAGGAAGGAGTGTATAAAACAATAAAAAGTTGCCTAAAATCGAAACCTAATTTGCAAACCAAAATCCGGGACGTTATAAAAACACTGGGCAACGATCGGAGTTTTTCAAAATTTGTTTGGGGAATGATCAAGCCTCATGATTTGCAATAGAATTTTGGCGAAAGGGAGTGTATAAAACTGTTTAAAGGTGCTTAAAATTGAAACCTTCAAATGGGATGTTTGAAGCACGTGCTAAAAAAAACAGAGTAACGATCGAGGTTCACGAAGACTATGTCGGGAATGATCAAGCCTCATGATTTGCAATAGAATTTTGGCGAAAGGGAGTGTATAAAACTGTTTAAAGGTGCTTAAAATTGAAACCTTCAAATGGGATGTTTGAAGCACGTGCTAAAAAAAACAGAGTAACGATCGAGGTTCACGAAGACTATGTCGGGAATGATCAAGCCTCATGATTTGCAATAGAATTTTGGCGAAAGGGAGTGTATAAAACTGTTTAAAGGTGCTTAAAATTGAAACCTTCAAATGGGATGTTTGAAGCACGTGCTAAAAAAAACAGAGTAACGATCGAGGTTCACGAAGACTATGTCGGGAATGATCAAGCCTCATGATTTGCAATAGAATTTTGGCGAAAGGGAGTGTATAAAACTGTTTAAAGGTGCTTAAAATTGAAACCTTCAAATGGGATGTTTGAAGCACGTGCTAAAAAAAACAGAGTAACGATCGAGGTTCACGAAGACTATGTCGGGAATGATCAAGCCTCATGATTTGCAATAGAATTTTGGCGAAAGGGAGTGTATAAAACTGTTTAAAGGTGCTTAAAATTGAAACCTTCAAATGGGATGTTTGAAGCACGTGCTAAAAAAAACAGAGTAACGATCGAGGTTCACGAAGACTATGTCGGGAATGATCAAGCCTCATGATTTGCAATAGAATTTTGGCGAAAGGGAGTGTATAAAACTGTTTAAAGGTGCTTAAAATTGAAACCTTCAAATGGGATGTTTGAAGCACGTGCTAAAAAAAACAGAGTAACGATCGAGGTTCACGAAGACTATGTCGGGAATGATCAAGCCTCATGATTTGCAATAGAATTTTGGCGAAAGGGAGTGTATAAAACTGTTTAAAGGTGCTTAAAATTGAAACCTTCAAATGGGATGTTTGAAGCACGTGCTAAAAAAAACAGAGTAACGATCGAGGTTCACGAAGACTATGTCGGGAATGATCAAGCCTCATGATTTGCAATAGAATTTTGGCGAAAGGGAGTGTATAAAACTGTTTAAAGGTGCTTAAAATTGAAACCTTCAAATGGGATGTTTGAAGCACGTGCTAAAAAAAACAGAGTAACGATCGAGGTTCACGAAGACTATGTCGGGAATGATCAAGCCTCATGATTTGCAATAGAATTTTGGCGAAAGGGAGTGTATAAAACTGTTTAAAGGTGCTTAAAATTGAAACCTTCAAATGGGATGTTTGAAGCACGTGCTAAAAAAAACAGAGTAACGATCGAGGTTCACGAAGACTATGTCGGGAATGATCAAGCCTCATGATTTGCAATAGAATTTTGGCGAAAGGGAGTGTATAAAACTGTTTAAAGGTGCTTAAAATTGAAACCTTCAAATGGGATGTTTGAAGCACGTGCTAAAAAAAACAGAGTAACGATCGAGGTTCACGAAGACTATGTCGGGAATGATCAAGCCTCATGATTTGCAATAGAATTTTGGCGAAAGGGAGTGTATAAAACTGTTTAAAGGTGCTTAAAATTGAAACCTTCAAATGGGATGTTTGAAGCACGTGCTAAAAAAAACAGAGTAACGATCGAGGTTCACGAAGACTATGTCGGGAATGATCAAGCCTCATGATTTGCAATAGAATTTTGGCGAAAGGGAGTGTATAAAACTGTTTAAAGGTGCTTAAAATTGAAACCTTCAAATGGGATGTTTGAAGCACGTGCTAAAAAAAACAGAGTAACGATCGAGGTTCACGAAGACTATGTCGGGAATGATCAAGCCTCATGATTTGCAATAGAATTTTGGCGAAAGGGAGTGTATAAAACTGTTTAAAGGTGCTTAAAATTGAAACCTTCAAATGGGATGTTTGAAGCACGTGCTAAAAAAAACAGAGTAACGATCGAGGTTCACGAAGACTATGTCGGGAATGATCAAGCCTCAAGATTTACAATAGAACTTTGAAGGGAAGGAGTGTATAAAACAATAAAAAGATGCCTAAAATCGAAACCCTAATTTGCAAACCCAAATCCGGGACGTTATAAAAACACAGGGCAACGGTCGGAGTTTTTCAAAATTTGTTTGGGGAATGATCAAGCCTCATGATTTGCACTAGAATTTCGGCGAAAGGGAGTGTATAAAACTGTTAAAAGGTGCTTAAAATTGAAACCCTAAAATGGGAAGTTTGATGCACGTGCTAAAAAAAACAGAGTAACGATCGAGGTTCACGAAAACTATGTCGGGAATGATCAAGCCTCAAGATTTACAGTAGAACATTGAAGGGAAGGAGTGTATAAAACAATAAAAAGGTGCCTAAAATCGAAACCCTAATTTGCACACCCAAATCCGGGACGTTATAAAAACACAGGGCAACGGTCGGAGTTTTTCAAAATTTGTTTGGGGAATGATCAAGCCTCATGATTTGCAATAGAATTTTGGCGAAAGGGAGTGTATAAAACTGTTTAAAGGTGCTTAAAATTGAAACCTTCAAATGGGATGTTTGAAGCACGTGCTAAAAAAAACAGAGTAACGATCGAGGTTCACGAAGACTATGTCGGGAATGATCAAGCCTCAAGATTTACAATAGAACTTTGAAGGGAAGAAGTGTATAAAACAATAAAAAGATGCCTAAAATCGAAACCCTAATTTGCAAACCAAAATTCGGGACGTTATAAAAACACTGGGCAACGGTCGAAGTTTTTCAAAATTTGTTTGGGGAATGATCAAGCCTCATGATTTACAATAGAATGTCGGCGGAAGGGAGTGTTTGAAACTGTAAAAAGGTATTTAAAATTGAAACCCTAAAATGGGAAGTTTGTAGCACGTGCGAAAAAAAAACAAAGTAACGATCGAGGTTCACGAAAACTATGGTGGGAATGATCAAGCCTCATGATTTACAATAGAACTTTGGAAGGAAGGAGTGTATAAAACAATAAAAAGTTGCCTAAAATCGAAACCTAATTTGCAAACCAAAATCTGGGACGTTATAAAAACACTAGGCAACGATCGGAGTTTTTCAAAAAAAATTTCGGGAATGATCAAGCCTCATGATTTACAATAGAATGTCGGAGGAAGGGAGTGTATAAAACTGTAAAAAGGTGCTTAAAATTGAAACCCTAAAATTGGATGTTTGAAACACGTGCTAAAAGTAACAGAGTAACGATCGAGGTTCACGAAGACTATGTCGGGAATGATCAAGCCTCAAGATTTACAATAGAACTTTGAAGGGAAGGAGGGAATAAGACAATAAAAAGGTATCTAAAATCGAAACCCTAATTTGCAAACCAAAATTCGGGACGTTATAAAAACACTGGGCAACGGTCGAAGTTTTTCAAAATTTGTTTGGGGATTGATCAAGCCTCATGATTAACAATAGAATGTCGGTGGAAGGGAGTGTATAAAACTGTCAAAAGGTGCTTAAAATTGAAACCTTAAAATGGGAAGTTTGAAGCATGTGCTAAAATAAACTGAGTAACGATCGAGGTTCACGAAAATTTTTTCGGGAATCATCAAGCCTCATGGTTAACAATAGAACTTTGAAGGGAAGGAGGGAATAAGACAATAAAAAGGTGCCTAAAATCGAAACCCTAATTTGCAAACCCAAATCCGGGACGTTACAAAAACACTGGGCAACGGTCGGAGTTTTTCAAAATTTGTTTGGGGAATGATCAAGCCTCATGAATTGCAATAGAATTTCTGCGACAGGGAGTGTATAAAGCTGTTAAAAGGTGCTTAAAATTGAAACCCTAAAGTGGGAAGTTTGAAGCACATGCTAAAAATAACAGAGTAACGATCGAGGTTCACGAAAATTTGTCGGAAATCATCAAGCCTCATTGTTAACAATACAACTTTGAAGGGAAGGAGTGTATAAAACAATAAAAAGGTGCCTAAAATCGAAACCCTAATTTGCAAACCCAAATCGGGACGTTATAAAAATACAGGGCAACGGTCGGAGTTTTTCAAAATTTGTTTGGGGAATGATCAAGCCTCATGATTTGCACTAGAATTTCGGCGAAAGTGAGTGTATAAAACTGTTAAAAGGTGCTTAAAATTGAAACCCTAAAATGGGAAGTTTGATGCACGTGCTAAAAAAAACAGAGTAACGATCGAGGTTCACGAAAACTATGTCGGGAATGATCAAGCCTCAAGATTTACAGCAGAACATTGAAGGGAAGGAGTGTATAAAACAATAAAAAGGTGCCTAAAATCGAAACCCTAATTTGCAAACCCAAATCCGGGACGTTATAAAAACACAGGGCAACGGTCGGAGTTTTTCAAAATTTGTTTGGGGAATGATCAAGCCTCATGATTTGCAATAGAATTTCGGCGAAAGGGAGTGTATAAAACTGTTAAAAGGTGCTTTAAATTGAAACCC
The DNA here is from genome assembly GCF_002738345.1 of Cucurbita maxima. NCBI lineage: Eukaryota > Viridiplantae > Streptophyta > Magnoliopsida > Cucurbitales > Cucurbitaceae > Cucurbita > Cucurbita maxima. Next base: position 423,531 of record NW_019272096.1, on the reverse strand, counting down.
TAAAATTGGATGTTTGAAACACGTGCTAAAAGTAACAGAGTAACGATCGAGGTTCACGAAAATTTTATCGGGAATCATCAAGCCTCATGGTTTACAATGGACTTTGAAGGGAAGTAGTGCATAAAACAATAAAAAGGTGCCTAAAATCGAAACCCTAATTTGCACACCCAAATCCGGGACGTTATAAAAACACAGGGCAACGGTCGGAGTTTTTCAGAATTTGTTTGGGGAATGATCAAGCCTCATGATTTGCAATAGAATTTTGGCGAAAGGGAGTGTATAAAACTGTTTAAAGGTGCTTAAAATTGAAACCTTCAAATGGGATGTTTGAAGCACGTGCTAAAAAAAACAGAGTAACGATCGAGGTTCACGAAAACTATGTCGGGAATGATCAAGCCTCAAGATTTACAATAGAACTTTGAAGGGAAGGAGTGTATAAAACAATAAAAAGATGCCTAAAATCGAAACCCTAATTTGCAAACCAAAATTCGGGACGTTATAAAAACACTGGGCAACGGTCGAAGTTTTTCAAAATTTGTTTGGGGAATGATCAAGCCTCATGATTTACAATAGAATGTCGGCGGAAGGGAGTGTTTGAAACTGTAAAAAGGTATTTAAAATTGAAACCCTAAAATGGGAAGTTTGTAGCACGTGCTAAAAAAAACAAAGTAACGATCGAGGTTCACGAAAACTATGGTGGGAATGATCAAGCCTCATGATTTTACAATAGAACTTTGGAAGGAAGGAGTGTATAAAACAATAAAAAGTTGCCTAAAATCGAAACCTAATTTGCAAACCAAAATCCGGGACGTTATAAAAACACTGGGCAACGATCGGAGTTTTTCAAAAAAAATTGCGGGAATGATCAAGCCTCATGATTTACAATAGAATGTCGGAGGAAGGGAGTGTATAAAACTGTAAAAAGGTGCTTAAAATTGAAACCCTAAACTGGGAAGTTTGAAGCACGTGCAAAAAAAATAACAGAGTAACGATTGAGGTTCACGAAAAGTTTGTCGGGAATGATCAAGCCTCATGGTTTACAATAGAACTTTGAAGGGAAGGAGTGTATAAAACAATAAAAAGGTGCCTGAAATCGAAACCCTAATTTGCAAACCCAAATCCGGGACGTTATAAAAACACAGGGCAACAGTGGTTGTTTTTCAAAATTTGTTTGGGGAATGATCAAGCCTCATGATTTGCAATAGAATTTCGGCGAAAGGGAGTGTATAAAAATGTTAAAAGGTGCTTAGATTGAAACCCTAAATTGGGAAGTTTGAAGCACGTGCTAAAAAAAACAAAGTAACAATCGAGGTTCACGAAAAAAATGTCAGGAATGATCAAGCCTCATGATTTACAATAGAACTTTGAAGGGAAGGAGTGTATAAGACAGTAAAAAGGTGCATAAAATCGAAACACTAATTTGCAAACCCAAATCCTAGACGTTAGAAGCACGTGCTAAAAACCTTGAGCAAGGGTCGAGGTTTTTCAAAATTTGTGTGGGGAATGATCATTCCTCATTATTTACAATGGAATGCCGACGGAAAGGAGTGTATAAAGCTGTAAAAAGTTGCTTAAAATTGAAACCCTAATTTGCAAACCCTAAAACGGGGCGTTTGACGCACATGCTAAAAAAAACTGAGTAACGATCGAGGTTTACGAAATTTTTGTCGGGAATGATCAAGCCTCATGATTTACAATTGAACATTGAAGCGAAGGAGTGTATAAAACTATAAAAAGGCCCCTAAAATTGAAACCCTAATTTGCAAACCCAAATCCAAGACGTTATAAAAACCATGGGCAACGGTCGAGGTTTTTCTAAATTTGTTTGGGGAATGATCTAACATCATGATTTACCATAGAATGTCCGTGGAAGGGAGTGTATAATTAAAACTGTAAAAAGGTGCTTAAAACTAAACCCTAAAATGGAAAGTTTGAAGCACGTGCTAAAAAAACTGAGTAACGATCGAGGCTTTCAAAATTTTTATTGGGATTGATCAAGCCTCATGATTTACAATAGAATGTCGACAGAAAGAAGTGCATAAAACTGTAAAAATGTGCCTAAAATTGAAACCCTAATTTTCAAACCCTAAAACGGGACGTTTGAAGCATGTTCTAAAAGCATTGAGCAACGGTCGAGGTTTTAAAAAAATTTTATGGGTTATGATCAAGCCTCATGATTTACAGTAGGATGTTGACGGAAAGGAGTGTAGGAAACAGTAAAAAGGTGCTTAACATCGAAACCCGAATTTGCAATCCCTAAAATCGGACATTGGAAGCACGCGCTAAAAACATTGAGCAACGGTTGAGGGTTTTTCGAAATTTTTGTGGAGAATATCAAGGCTCATGATTTACACTAGAATGTCTATGGAAAGGAGTGCATCAAACAGTAAAAAGGTGCATAAAATCGAAACCCTAAAACAAGGCATTTCAAGCATGTGCTAAAAAAACAGAGTAACGATCGAGGTTTTCGATTTTTTTGTGGGGAATGATCAAGCCTCATGATTTACATTAGAACTTTGAAGGAAAGTTGTGCATAAAACAGTAAAAAGGTGCATAAAATCGAAACACTAATTTGCAAACTCAAATCCGAGACGTTAGAAGCACGTGCTAAAAACCTTGAGCAAGGGTCGAGGTTTTTCAAAATTTGTGTAGGGAATGATCATTACTCATTATTTACAATGGAATGCCGACGGAAAGGAGTGTATAAAGCTGTAAAAAGGGGGATTAAAATCGAAACCCTAATTTGCAAACCCTAAAACGGGGCGTTTGACGCACATCCAAAAAAAAACTGAGTAACGATCTACGAAATTTTTGTCGGGAATGATCAAGCCTCATGATTGACAATTGAACTTTGAAGCGAAGGAGTGTATAAAACTATAAAAAGGTGCCTAAAATCGAAACCCTAATTTGCAAACCCAAATTCGGGACGTTATAAAAACCATGGGCAACGGTCGAGGTTTTTCAAAATTTGTTTGGGGAATGATCTAACATCATGATTTACAATAGAATTTCGGCGGAAAGGAGTGTATAATTAAAACTGTAAAAAGCTGCTTAAAACTAAACCCTAAAATGGGAAGTTTGAAGCACGTGCTAAAAAAATTGAGTAACGATCGAGGCTTTCGAAATTTTTATTGGGATTGATCAAGCCTCATGATTTACAATAGAATGTCGACAGAAAGGAGTGCATAAAACTGTAAAAAAGTGCCTAAAATTGAAACCCTAATTTGCAAACCCTAAAATGGGCGTTTGAAGCACGTTCTAAAAACATTGAGCAACGGTCGAGGTTTTAAAAAAAAATTATGGGTTATGATCAAGCCTCATGATTTACAGTAGGATGTTGACGGAAAGGAGTGTAGGAAACAATAAAAAGGTGCTTAAAATCGAAACCCTAATTTGCAATCCCTAAAACCGGACATTAGAAGCACGCGCTAAAAACATTGAGCAACGGTTGAGGGTTTTTCAAAATTTTTGTGGAAAATATCAAGGCTCATGATTTACACTAGAATGTCTACGGAAAGGAGTGCATCAAACAGTAAAAAGGTGCATAAAATCGAAACCCTAAAACAGGACATTTCAAGCATGTGCTAAAAAAATAGAGTAACGATCGAGGTTTTCGATTTTTTTGTGGGGAATGATCAAGCCTCATGATTTACACTAGAATGTCTACGGAAAGGAGTGCATCACAGTAAAAAGGTGCATAAAATCGAAACCCTAAAACAAGACATTTGTAGCATGTGCTAAAAAAATAGAGTAACGATCGAGGTTTTGGAGTTTTTTGTTGGGAATGATCAAGCCTCATGTTTTACAATAGAACTTTGAAGGAATGTTGCATATAAAACAGTAAAAAGGTGCATAAAATCGAAACCCTAATTTGCAAACCCAAATCCGAGACGTTAGAAGCACGTGCTAAAAACCTTAAGCAAGGGTCGAGGTTTTTCAAAATTTGTGTGGGGAATGATCATAACTCATTATTTACAATGGAATGTCGACGGAAAGGAGTGTATAAAGGTGTAAAAAGGTGCTTAAAATCGAAACCCTAATTTGCAAACCCTATAATGAGGCGTTTGACGCACATGCTAAAAAAAACTGGTTAACGATCGAGGTTTAAGAAATTTTAGTCGGGAATGATCAAGCCTCATTATTTACAATAGAACTTTGAAGGGAAGGAGTGTATAAAACAATAAAAAGATATTACAAACAGGAAATACAAATATAAAAGATTATACAAGACTCCAAATATGAAAATAGACTGACGCTCTAGAATGACATCTCTCTGTGATAGTGCAGCTCTCGTACACCTCCCCACCTTGACCAGTACCTAAAAAGAAAGGGAAAACGGGGTGAGTATACAAATATACTCAGTAAGAAACCTACTTGTAGGCTCTCATCAATTCTTCTCCTTGTAGATTTCCTCGATTTTCCTTTGGTCTAAAGGATATTCTAAGTGATCCTTCATTTTTCATCTACCCATGTATTCCCTAGTCCCTTGTCGAGACTAGTTTACGGCGTCGCAACATTGGTTTTAACCCGTTTCTACACTCAATAGAAGTTGTTCATACTAAAATACCTATCCGCGTAGTCCCTGATCTTTTCCAAGACTTGTTTACAAAATCGCGACGTCGACCTTCACTCATTTCTACGCTCAATAGAAGTTGTTCATGCTAAACCACCTTCCTGCGTAGTCCCTGATCTCTTCCAAGACAGATTTATGAAGTCGCAGCATCAATCTTGACTCGTTTCTACGCTCAATAAGGGCTCTCCTCTTGACACCTACACATGTATTCCCTAGTCTAACAAGGACTAATTTATAGGTTCACTTGTTTCTACACTCGATAGGGGTCCATGTCTTGAGCTAACTACCTATGTAGTCCCTAGTCCTTCTCAAAGGCTGGTTTAATGGGATTAGAGTGTCCACCCTGTCCCTACTCTACACTCAATAGTAGCTCAGCTAGTTTGTGATCCTGTAAGCTACCTAGATCATGTTAGTACATTGTGTAGGCCTACTAGATTCTTAGGGGCGTTAATGCGGTTTAAACTTTACTTTCTCAATTTCGGGTCGTTTTACGTTAGCATCTTAGCTTAACCAATCCTTGGGTGCACATAGGTCTAACCCTTAGTTCTACATGTAAATCACATTTGCTATAGCGCCCTAAACTTGACTGTGATCTTAATGCATGCTCTACTAGAAAAAAATATATCTATAAATTGTTTCTAACACATAAATTACGCCTATTCGTTCACATATATTTTTAAGAAGATGTTCCTACCGAGCAGTAATGCATGAAAATCATAACATAAATCATACACACAATCAAACAGTTAAATAAACTCAACGGGAAGATAATATTCATCAATCACCCAGAGCACAGAGCAGAATATCCCATCCTCCGTCATACCACAGTAGAAGACATTAAACTAGGCATGTTTCTCAATTCTCCTATTTTTTGGGCAATTTTATAATTTCATCACGCACATGCCATAGTCACCAAAATTTTTCATTCTTGGTTCTAATTACACATATTCTAATCCATCATGAGTGCATGGGTTCAAATCTTGGCGCAAGAAGATTGCTTTGATTCTTTCTCGGTGCGACACGTGGTGATCATTGATTAGGCATCGTATCGGGTCGGTGTTTTATGTCTCACGCGGTTTCTCGGGTTTGGTAGTGCGAGCGTCGGTATTTAAATACTTCCCAACATAGGATTTTTTTCGTGATTTTCCTCCGCCAATGGACGTGTGGCATGCATCCATCCTTTCCAGCAATGCGCATTCCTTTTCCCTCCTGACACATGTCCCTTCGCCATTCGTCTTCTTCATCCTCAACGCTGCGATTTTCAACAAAATCGATTATTTTCTATTTTATTTGCATTTTCTTATTTCTTTCTGCTTAACTTTGATTAATATGATTCCTTCACAAAATTTGTAGAGTTTATATTCATATATGCATATGTATTTTTATTGTAATTTATTTCTAAACATAGGTTAATATTACAAAGTCAAAAGTTAGCCAAACGTTTACAACTCACGGATATGAACAAACGTTGGAACTTCTATCTCCAATCTGAATCGACTACAACGTCCTTCATGAATTATGAGCACAATCTTTCTTAGATTATCGTACTCAAATTTAAGAACCTAACTCCTAATATTTCCTACATATCTGAAAGAAATTAGTGACTTGATGGTTTTAGACGATTCAAAGGTTCAGAATGCTTCTCCTATAGGTTCTGTGAAGGATTTGTGAAGAAAGCTCGACCGGAATTGGACTCCTCATGATCCGATGGGCGTTACTTCCCTCTCTTTCTAGAACTTTCTCTCTCTTATTTTCTTTTCCCCTATTTTTTTTCTTTACTTTTCTATTTCTTTTCTTTTATCTATCTTTTACTTACCTCCATTTTAGGTGCTTAATGGGGAAGGAAGACAAAATTACCAAATTATCCCAGGTTGACTTTGACCGTTTTTCTAATTTTCCACTCTTCTTCTTTTATATTTTTCTTGCGTTCTTGTTATACATATTTCTAAGCATTTTTCTCTTCTACTCATTCTCGAAATTCAAAATCGAGCTTCTAACACTCTGAATAAAATCTCAGAAGATCGAATTTAATGGAAAAATTTAGATTTTAAGTTTCTGGTCAGGGCTAAGATGTTACATGTTAGAGAATAGGAAGTATTAACTAGTGAAATGAGCTACATTAAACTCTATCTTGGATGTCAAATTTTTTGGAGTTTGGAAAATTGACTTCATCGAAATATTTCCACCATCTAACAAATACTAATAAATCTTGGTGGTAGTATGTTAAGAATGAAAAATAGAAATAGAATTGGAATAGAAAGTATGATTTTCATTCATGTTTATCACGTTTAGATAGGATACAAACTATCACCTAATACCTAAAAATAGAAAAAATATCACCTAATACCTAAAAATAGAAAAAATATATAACTAACTAAATCTTAAATAAATAAAATATAGAGTTAATCAAATCTAAATCTAACCTAAAATATACTACTAACAAATCCCTAAATATCTCAAAATACACTCCTAACTAATTATTAAAATATATCTCCAAATATAATATCTTAATACTCCCCCCTCAAGTTGGGGAGGATGTCAATCACACCCAACTTGTCCTTCAAAAAATCAAATTGATGTCTTCCTAAAGCTTTAGTAAAAACATCTACCAATTGCATTTTAGTCGAAACATAACACGATTTGATGACTCCAGCTTGTAACTTTTCTCGAACTATATGACAATCTATTTCAATGGGTTTCGTACGTTCGTGAAAAACTGGATTGGCTGCTATATGTAATGCTGCTTGATTATCACAATATAATAATTCTGGTTCGGACAGTGGAACATTCAAGTCTTGAAGAATGTATCTTAACCAAGTTAACTCTAAACAAGTATTTTTCATAGCTCAATACTCGGCTTCTGCTGATGATCTGGACACCTTAGTCTACTTTTTTAGACTTCCAAGAAATAATTGAATTTCCAAGGAAAATACAGAACCCAAAAATAGACCGTCTGGAAGTTCGACAGTCACCCCAATCAAAATCGCAATATGCTTGTAATCTTAATTTGTTTTCAAATGGTAGTAGGAGTCCTTGACCAGTAGTGCCTTTGATGTATCTCAGAACTCGAAGAGCTGCCTCCCAATGTTGTTTTCTTGAATCATGCATAAATTGGCTAAGCATACAAACTTAATAAGCTATGTCAGGCCTAGTGACGGTCAAATATATTAATCTGCCAATCAACTGTCTGTATTTACTTGGATCATTCAACTTCTCTCCTTCAGTTAAAGAAAGTTTCAGATTTTGCTCCATAGGAAATTTTTCTGGACGTCCTCCTGTAAGACCTGTGTCTTGAAGGATGTCTAAAGCATACTTCCTTTGAGACATAAAAATTCCTTTTCTAGACCGAGAAAATTCAATGCCTAGAAAATATTTCAAATTTCCTAAATCTTTGATAAGAAATTTCTGAAGTAAACTAGTCTTGAGATATTGAATTTCTTTGAGATCATTGCCTATCAACATAATATCATCAACATAGATTAGAACTGCAGTGAAAGAAGTACCTTTACTCTTAGTAAATAAAGAGTAATCTGCTTTGGATTGAGTGTAGCCTGCATTTTATATAGTTGTAGAAAATATGGAGAACCAATTGCGAGAAGCCTGTTTTAATCCATAAAGAGATTTATGAAGCCGACATACTGTATTCTCCCCTGTTGGCGAAGACCTGGTGGTAAAGACATATAGACTTCCTCGTCTAGATTACCATGGAGAAAGGCATTCTGTACATCCAACTGATGGGTGAACCATTTTCAAGCAGCAGCAACAGTGAGTAGGCAACGAAGTGTAGTAAGTTTCGCTGTAGGAGAAAATGTTTTCTGTGTAATCAATACCTTCAACCTGAGTGTATCCCTTTGCTACAAGTCGAGCTTTATAACGATCAACAGAACCATCAGAGTTGTATTTAATTTTGTACACCCAACGACAGCCATTAGCTTTATGACCAGGTGGTAGAGGAACGAGAGACCATGTATGATTACGTTCCAAAGCTGCAATTTCATCATTCATAGCCTGCTGCCATAACGGGTCGCCAACTGCCTCGTCATAGGTTTTAGGTTCTGTCTGGGATGTAATAAGAGCTAGAAAAGCACGTTGAGTAGGAGAAAAACTAGAGAATGAAAGGTAATGATGAAGGGGATACATGGTGCCAGTGCCGGGACTTGAGCTAGAGGTTAAATGATTGGCTCCAGAAGACATCTCATAATTCTTATGCCAAGTTGAAGGCTGTTTAGTACGAGTAGAACGTCGGAGTGGAGCTGATGTATCAGGTGGGATAGGATTAGAATTAGTGGGCAAATTTGGAGAAGGTGGAGGAGATGACGAAGTATTAGGTGAAGGGATAGGAGGTGAAGGAGGAATAGGAGGTGAAGGAATAGAAGGTGGAGGATGGATGTTTGAGTAGGATGGATCATGAAGTGGTACAACAGGAGTCGAAGGAGCTAATGTCAAAGTTTGTGAAGCTGATGAAAAAGAAAAGTCATCTTCACAAAATTTAACATCACGATTGATAAAGAATTTGTGAGATTGCATGTCATACAACTTATAACCTTTATGACCACATGGATATCCTACAAAAACACAAGGAATTGCCCGAGGTTCAAATTTTTTCTTAGGATGTACTATAGTTGCATAACATTTACAACCAAAAACTTTAAGATGATGAAATTTAGGTGGTCGATTGTAGAGTGCTTCAAAGGGTGTCTTGTTAGATAACAATAGTGATGACGTTCTATCTATAAGATAAACAGCCGTTAAAATGCACTCTCCCCAAAAATTAAGTGGAACCTGTGACTGAAAAAGAAGAGACCTAGCTACATTTAGGATATGACGATGCTTACGTTTTACGACTCCATTTTGTTGTGGAGTATAGACACAAGTGCGCTGAAATTCAATGCTATAAGAAGTAAAGAATGGTTGCAAAGATAGGAACTCAGTCTCATGTCTGATCGAACTATCTTGATAGTAGTATGAAATAGAGTTTGAATGAATTTAACAAAGTTCATTAACAAATGATGTACTTCTGACTTATGTTGCATTAGAAAAACCCAAGTACATCGAGTAAAATCATCAACAATAATGAAAAAAAAACACAAACCAAAATGGGTAGGAATTTTATGTGGTCCCCAAACATCCCAATGTATCATATCAAAGACAGAATGGGTTGTTATTGAACTTCTTGGGAAAGACAACCTAGTTTGTTTTGCTAACGGCAAATACTACAATTATGAGAATAACTCGCATTATTAAGATGCAATTGATCAGCTAGAAATTTAAAATGAGAAAAAGAAGGATGACCTAGGCGTAAATGCCACAAATCAGATGACTGGGATACTTGATGAGCTGAAGATTTGATTGGAGATGAAAAATATGATAGAGACTTCCAAATTGTTTACCCAAGCCAATCATCTTCCCCGTAGCCAAGTCCTGCATAACACAAGAATCAGAATAGAAGGTGACATAACATTTCAAGCCATTGGTAAGTTTGTTGATGGACATTAGGTTTAAGTTGAATGAAGGCACACATAAAATGTTGTTTAATTTAAGGTTAGGGCTAAGGGAAATATTGCCAGTATGTGACACTCGTGCTGTCTCTCCATTAGGCAAATTTATTGTAGCATGATGGTAGCCTTTGGTTCAGTCTTAACTGAAGATTTTGATACTATATGATTCGTAGCTCCACTATCGAGAATCCATGAATTAGAACTCGCAGAGTTAATAAATAATGTAGATATGGGAAACAAACCTGCAACATTGATGTGATTGTCAGAATTACCAGAAGGGTGATGATTGATTGCAGATAAGGCTTGTGCTATCTGTTGTAATTGCTCAGAAGAAAAATTTGGAATGGAAATTAGATGATTGTTCTTCTGTGTTCAACTGAAAAACATCGGCCATATTTGCAGATGATCGATATCCACGATTATTGTGTTGATTGACTTGTCTTGTCCTTCCAGAATTATTTTTCTGTCGACACCGATCTTCTCTATGTCCCCTTCTATCACAAAACTTATAGTGAAACTTAAGGATTCGACACTCATTGATTGTATGACCACTTTTATTGCAGTGTTCACACGATTTGTCCTTGGCGAATTTTGAATATGTTGTTTTCTTCTACATTGCTGATGCAATCGCAATCGAGTTATTCTCAGTAGGTTCAGAAGTTACCTGACGCTGCATCTCTTCTTGTACAAGTAATGAATAAGCTTGCCTCACATTAGGTAATGGAGACATCATCAATATGTTAGATCTCACCGTTTTATAAGACTCATTGAGCCCCATGAGCAATTGCATCAACTTGTCTTCTTCGCGTTGATCAATATGTACTTGACATTGATTACAGGTAAATGGTGTGCGGTACGCTTCCAGTTCATCCCAGAGTGCTTTGAGCTTGGTGAAATATGTTGACAGTGCCATGGTTCCTTGTGACATCGTTGTTATCGAGTTTTGTATCTGAAAAATTGCTGGAGCATTCTTTTGTGAGAATTGATCGTGAAGATCAACCTACACTTGATGAGCTGTCTTGGCGTGAATAATGCCTTTAGCGATATCTGGTTCAACGGAATGAGTTATCCAAGATATTATCATACTGTTGCACTGATTCCAGAGTTCAAATTCGGTTGAATTTGCATCTTGGGACGGTTCTTCAATTGTGCCATCAATGAAGCCAATTTTCTTCTCGGCAATAAGAGCATGCATAACTGATTTACTCCAGGATTGGTAATTTGCTCCATTTAATTTGATTGGAACAAGTGAATATCTTGGCTAATCAGAGTGATGAATATAATAAGGATGTGTTAAATCAACATCCGAAATTTTGAAGCTGGATTTGGCTGATTCCGCCATAAAGAAAATTTTGATATTTAAGAACATCAAGATGGGTGCTCGGATACCATGTTAAGAATGAGAAATAGAAATATAATTGGGATTGAAAGTATGATCTTCATTCATATTTACCACGTTAAATAGGATACAAACTATCACCAAATACCTAAAAATAGGAAAAATATATAACTAACTAAATCTTGTAAATAAATAAAATATACAGTTAATCTAAATCTAACCTAAAATATACTACTAAAAGATCCCTAAATATCTCAGATATACTCCTAACTAATTATTAAAATATATCTCCAAATATCATATATTAATATAGTAGATTATGTGTCCAAATGGGTAAAGACAATACCTTGATAGCCAAATGTACCACCCAAAAAATGAGGAGAATTAGTCGCCCATGTATGACTTAAAGGATTGAGAAAGGACAAGGATCTTAAGAAAGTCATTTCAATACCCTAACAAGTAATTTTAAGGAGTTAAGGCCTATGGAAAAGGATCATAAAGGAAAAGGTAAGCAAAAATGGCAAAAATGTCCTTTTTCCAATTTTTAGAAACCTCCGACATGTTTAATTCCTTATCTAGTAGGAATTTCAAGATGCTCAAGAACGAAAAAAAACCAACAAGGGATAAAGAATTTTTAAAAAGAATTATGGAGTTTTCAAAAAAAATAATAATAAAATATTTTGAAAGTGCAAATTACCTAAGTATCCCTGGAAGAGTGGATAGTTACATAAATGTTGCTCTGGTCAGAATCAGAGTATCTACAGTAACCATCTGCACAAAATCTCAGCCGTTGGATCTCCTCCAAAATTGGATATGAACTAAAACACCCACAGATCATCACATCCAACGGCTAGTATTCAAAACCATGGTTGGTAAGGCTCTGATCAGAGCAGATGTTTCTGATAGATTATCCAGAAAGTTCTCAAGATTTCAACATCGGTGGAAGCTTCCCCTATAAAGTTTGAAGTTGGGGCAATAGTTTGGAACAAGAATCGAGCAAGTTTGAGTAAGTTCGAGAGCAATTCTCCATCATCTCCCTTCAAACTTGTTCGTATAGTTTCTAAACAAGATTATCCACAAGTTCTATGAAAGAATAGAGTGCTGAAAGTGCCTAAAAACCATTCCCCCAATCCAATCCTCCATTGAAGAGCTTCAAGAAAAACTTGAAAATCCAATTCGAGGATACATGATAATTTGTCGAGTAAGAACAATCTCAATTAGTTTTTGCACCTCCAATGAATGTTTCCATAGAAGACCATGAAGAGATATAACCTCAGGAACATGCTCAATTGAAGGAAATATGTTTCGGGTAAAATTTGGGAGTAAGTATTGAATTCCTATCTACGGTCACTTTTCCTTCAAATGGAGGATTTCTTTAGCTTCAGAGGAAGAAGTTGAGTAACTTTGATGAAAGCAACGAGAGCTGAAACTTCGTAGAACAAGCTATCCAATAGATTGATTTTCTGGCGTTTCGAGTAACTTGTAGACTAAGGACAATTCTCCAAACCAAATCCTTTAACTTATCTGGATTTCCTTGAATAGCTTGCTACCATCAGAATTGCTTTACCCATATATTAGCCCACCTTGATCATAATTTAGTCACTTTCCCAAACAACCTACCTTTGTGTGTATAAACACGAGTGTCCCTGAGTGTAAAATCAGTGAGTTGAGTGTCTGAGGTCCTAAACATATTTCACTACTGTTTGTACAATCATGAACCAAGACGAGGAAAATGGAAGGGAGATCAATGATCTAGTTGATAAGTCCAGAAGAATGAGGAGGAACTGGAAGATGGGATTCATTTAGCACTTATAATAAGAAGACTTGTTAAAACTCAAGTTACGGAGAATGATGTTGATGATCAAAGAGACAACCTGTTCCACACACGGTGTTTCGTCAAGGGGACTGCTTGTAGTCTTGTCATTGATAGTGGAAGTTGCACCAATGTTGTAAGTACAATGTTGATCAAAAGGTTACAAATTTCAACCCAAGATCATCCTAAACCTTACAAGCTCCAATGGTTCAATGATAGTGGAACAATGAAGGTAGTTTCCCAAGATTTAATATCTTTTACTTTGGGAAAATATAAAGATGAAGTTCTTTGTGATGTGTTACCAATGCAAGCTGGAGACATATTGCTTGGCCGACCATGGCAATTTGATAGGAGGGTTATGTATGATGGTTATTTGAATAAGTATTCTTTTGTAAAAGATGGTAGAAAAACCACTCTTATACCTTTGAGTTCTGCAAATGTATTTGCTGATCAATTAAAGTTGGAGGAAAGAGAGAAAGAGTTTGAGGAAAAAGAGTTAAAAGAAAAACCGAGTGAAAAAATAGAGAAAAATCAAAGAGAAAAAAAGAATGAAAAAAAAGATGAAATTGAAGAAAAAAGGAAGAGAGAGAGCTATTTGGCTACCGTTGGAGAGGTGAGAAAGTTTTCACAAAAATCGATCTTTGTATTTATGTACAATGGAGGTTTTTTGGTCTCTAACTATAACAACTTGGTTTTGCCTAGTGTTTTTCAATAGAGGTACTGAACATAAAATAGACTTCATTCCAAGGACTGTCATTCCTTATAAGCCAACTTATCGAGTCAATCCAACCGAGACAAAAGAAATTCAAAGGCAAGTGGAGGAGCTCATGGAGAAGGGCTATGTACGAGAAAGTTTGAGTTCATGTTCTATACAAGACTTATTGGTGCCAAAGAAAGATGAAACTTGGCGCATATGCATGGATAATAGAGTCATCAACAAAATCACGGTTAAGTATCGACATTCTTTTCTTAGGTTAGACGATATGCTTGATTTATTGTATGATTCGTGTCTATTTATAAAAATTATTTTGAAATTTGGATATTATCAAATTAGAATGCGCATAGGAGATGAATGGAAAACAACTTTCAATATTAAGTTTGGATTGTATGAATGACTTGTTATGCCTTTTAGGTTAACTAATGCTCCTAGTACACCTATGCGCTTAATATGTATAATGTTTTGAGAAAATATCTTAGAAAACATGTTGTTGTTTATATGGATGATATTATAATTTATTTAAAGATTTTGCTTGAGCATGTGAAGCATGTTAAATTAGTTTTCATTACACATAGAAAAGAGATTTAATTTTAATAAGGTAGTTTTTGCATGAAAAAGTTCACTCTATCGACTTCATAGTTGGTAAAAGTAAAATAGCATTAGATAGAGACAAAGTTAAATTCATTATGGATTTGCCAACACCAAAAAGTGCACGTAAAGTTTGGAGTTTTCATGAGTTAGCTAACCTCTATAAGAGATTTATAAATGATTTTAGAACCATAACGGAACTATTAAATGACTTAGTGAAAAAGAATGTTGTTTTTAAATGGGGAGAAATGCAAGAGAATGCATTCAATTTTCTTACGAAGAAATTAAGCAATGCATCATTATTTGTTTTGCCTTGCTTTTATAAAACTTTGGAAATTGGATGTGACGCATGTGGTTTGGTCATAAGTGTTGTTTTAATTGAAGATGGAAAGCTGTTAGTGTATTTTAGTGAAAAACTAAATGGGGCAAAATTGAAATACCCTACCTATGATAAAGAATTGTTTGTAATTCATATATTGCATGTGCCGCAACACTACTTATGGCCTAGAGAATTTGTGATGCACTTTGATCATGAAAACTTGAAGTATGTGAAGGGTCAAAGCAAATTGAACCGTAGACATGCAAAGTATTTGTGATGCACTTTGATCATGAAAACTTGAATTATGTGAAGGGTCAAAGCAAACTGAACCGTAGACATGCTATATTCCTAAATGCTCTATAATAAAAGAAAAAAGGGGTAAAGATTGTATTTTTTGTTGTGGCAGATATATTTATTAAAATGAGTCGAAATGGATGATGCAAAGCATTTTGCTGACTTATTCTTTAAGAAAGTAATTTATGGTTTTAATACACTTCATTTGCTTCCTATTTCATTTACTTCTTATTCCTTCTAATTTCCTTCTAATATTTTTGTAAGTGAAGCATGCAGATAAATTTTAAATGAAGGAAAGTATGCTTTGTATTACTAAATGCTCTATTATAAAAGAAAAAAGGGTAAAGATTGTATTTTTTTTTTTTTTTTTT
>NW_019272096.1:357883-407758 GCF_002738345.1 Cucurbita maxima | reverse complement strand
TTTTTTTTTTTTTTTTTTTTTTTTTTTTTTTTTTTTTTTTTTTTTTTTTTTTTTTTTTTTTTTTTTTTTTTTTTTTTTTTTTTTGTGGCAGATATATTTAATAAAATGAGTTGAAATGGATGATGCAAAGCATGCTGCTGACTTATTCTTTACGAAAGTAGTTTATGATTTAATACACTTCATTTGCTTCCTATTCCTTCTAATTTTCTTATAATATTTTTTGTGAGTGAAGCATGAAGACTTGATCAATATTTTTGTGAGTGAAACATACAGATTTGATCAAAACATTTCAAAAGGAGATGATGATTTTAATGATTTGAGAACGAATCCTTTTAAAGAGGGGGAAGATGATAAGAATCATGGTGTCCCAAATGGACCTATTGCCAAGAAGATTCAGAAAAATGTTCTAATTTCCTTATAAATGGATGATGCAAAGTATGCTGCTGACTTATTTTTTACGAAAGTAGTTTATGATTTAATACACTTCATTTGCTTCCTATTTCATTTGCTTCCTATTCCTTCTAATTTTCTTATAATATTTTTTGTGAGTGAAGCATGAAGATTGATCAATATTTTTGTGAGTGAAGCATGCAGATTTGATCAAAACATTTCAGAAGGAGGTGATGATTTTAATGATTTGAGGACGAATCCTTTTGAAGAGGGGGAAGATGATAAGAATCACGGTGTTACAAATGGACCTATTGCCAGGAAGATTCAAAAAAATGTTCTAATTTCCTTATAATATTTTTTGTGAGTGAAGCATGAAAATTTGATCAATATTTTTGTGAGTGAAGCATGCCGATTTGATCAAAACATTTCAGAAGGAGGTGATGATTTTAATGATTTGAGGACGAATCCTTTTGAAGAGGGGGAAGATGATAAGAATCACGGTGTTCCAAATGGACCT
Organism: Cucurbita maxima; assembly: GCF_002738345.1. Taxonomy (NCBI): domain Eukaryota; kingdom Viridiplantae; phylum Streptophyta; class Magnoliopsida; order Cucurbitales; family Cucurbitaceae; genus Cucurbita; species Cucurbita maxima. The sequence continues at coordinate 406,851 of NW_019272096.1, read as the reverse complement.
ATTGCCAAGAAGATTCATAAAAATGTCATGAAGATTCAAAAAAAAATAGGTCAACAATTCAATCCTACCCACAACTCATTTAATTTCAAACTTATCGCATTAGCCACTCAACATTTGTTAGAAAAAACTATTTTTAATTTCATAAATTATGTAAAAGTCAAATGGTCATTTGATTTATTCTTTTGTGGAGATTAAAGGGGATCGGTAATAAATCCCGTCCACAAACGTCTTTTGTCGGAAGACTATAAATACCCATAATATGTTATGTAAAATTCAGATGGGTGGATGAATGTAATTCAGATCTCAAATTGAGACATTTCCCTTAGAAATCCGGGCATCATATTTTCCATTTCTAAGTTTCAAGCAATTCTTGTGGTAGAATTGCACCCGAGTCATTCAATCAAGCCTTGATCAAGTTAGATTGTGGAGTGACTCAATTTAGAACAAGATTCCAAATCTTGCTTCTAGATCTTCGATCGTAAGAGGTAATCTAATTTTAGCCTTATCTCTTGGTTGATCCAAATTTCGTATAAGAAGGTGTTAATTACTTTGATTCAAGGGTTCTTGCTAAAACAAAAGCTTGGATTGTTGGGCTGAGGATTAGGGTTGCCTTATCAAAAATCCTCCGTTTTAGCTCTGACGAGAAATCAATTGTTGGACGAACTTTGGAGGTGAATATCTTAGGCTACGATCCACGAGAAGGTATGAAATCAATCCCTAGCTCTTCCTTGTAACACCATCTTTAAGTTTCATGAAGAAATTGAAAGGAGAAACAACATGATCAGAGTTATGGAGCTTGAGTTTCAAATAGCGGTGCAAAGGATGTGCGCATCTTCTTTCTGTCCGGAGGAAGAAGACAATGACAAGACCAGTTAAATTGAACCGGCCATGCCAACCCAAAATCCGACCTTCCCTCAGTTTTTCTCAATTTTAGCCCCCTTCCAGACTGGTTCTCATGAAAAATTTATAGTTCTAGAAACTAGACACAATAAGGAGTTTGTGAAAGGAAATTTTAAGTAATTTGGATACCGAGAGCTTAAGAATGGAAGTCCCGAACGTCAACGACGAGGTAAGTAGCCACCTTGGACTTTTCTTAAGAAATACTTGTAGGAATTGCTTGAATTTCTATACGAACCCTAAACCAAGTATGAATTAAGGATATATGAAAGAAAAACTCAAAGAACTGAGTTAAGGCTCTAAACTGATCAAATTGCTCAAGATTTAAGTAACGTTAAAATAACCCACTAGATGAACTTTGTTGCCTATGAAATTTAAAGTTCCGCATATTATAGTATTTTAAGGTCATGTGTGAAATTTGGTGGTCATTGGAAAAGGTTAGGTAGGAAAACCAAGCAATGGTGAAAATTGACCATAATACCCCTAAGGAAGACTACCTATGGATTTAATCCCTAAATGACCTCCACATATTATAAAATGTTTTATGAATCCTTATCTCAGGAGGTTGTATAAGGTAATGAAGTTTGGGAGTCATTGGGAAACTTTAGGTAGTGAAACCAAGATATGGGAAAAAACGTTCATCACGATCCATACGACTTTACTTCCTAGGATGACCAAGAGGTAACATGAAATAAGAGATTCCCCACATGTACCCTTGGTTACTAATAGATTCTACATGCACAAAATCACGTTGCACTATTTATAAGAAGAACTTTTAAGTTCCAAGCTTGACTCAAGACGATATGCATAAAACCTAGGATCACGAAGAAACCAAGAAAACACCTAGGTTAATGCAAATATCATGCTTAATAAGTGGCTAGGGTCCATGTCCGAAGTAACCATTATCTCCCATCACGAGGCAAACCACGAGTCTCCTATTCATCTTTAGGTGGGATGCTCTGCTATATGTACCAAGAGCAGGATGCCATGATGGGCCTATTATTTCCCTCACCTAAATGAGATGCCCTACACTACAATTTTCTAGCAGGATGTCATGATTATGATGACGCCACCTATGCACTCATGGGAAGTAAATTAAGAGTTACTTTGGAAGAGTTTTCAGAGCTAAAATATGATGCATGACATGACAACCTCTAAGGTTTAGTTCCTGAAAATGAAACAAGAAGTCATATCCTAGCTCAAGGTTTAGACATGTTCCAAATTACCAACTATTTTTTATAAGGCCTATTCTATATGATATGAAGATAAGTTCAAGATTTCAAGTTGATTGGAGCAAGTTTGGGACCTAAACCAAGATAGAACATAAGAAACGCCTAAAAGAACACCTCAAGATTCAAGACTCCTCTAGAACCCTTTAAGGAATCCATTATGAATCTATGACTTTCTAGAATAACTCATGCTGGTTATTATGATGGGTTCATATGATTACGAATGTATGTGACAACTTATGCCTCAAGGAATTATGAACATTAGGAACATTCAAGATTGAGATCCAAGAACAATACGAAAAAAGCTCTACAACTACCAAGGCAAGAAGAATGATAGGTACCACTCAAGGATAAGGGACCAAGGTCCTTAGACTCATAAACTCAAGAATGCTAGGTAATACTCTAAGCATGTCTAATTGTGAGCCATAACCTCCCACCACTTGGTGCTTTCAGAGGCCATGTTTCCTCTTCTAGGTGGGATGTTCTGCACCATGTTTCCTTTGTGGGATGTCATGTTTGGCCTCATGTTTCCCTCACCTAGATGAGATGTCTTGCACCATGTTATGGGTACCCAAAGATTTGCAGGATGTCATGTTCATGCATGCACTAATCACGTAACCTTTATGGTCAATGCCATGTTCATGCATTCACCAATCACGTGACCTTTATGGTCTATGCCATGTTTCTGGATGCGTCGATCACGTGACCTTATGGTATATCATGGGAGTAATCTAGGGTCAAGATGGAACAAAAAAAGAGTAAGTTACCTTAGCCAAGAATCGATTCTAAGACCTTCCACTGTACATCATGCTCACGACTTAGACTATGCTGCTTGGAATACATGAAGCCTTGAGCGTAGGTATTAAGACTGTGTCGCTTGGAAGGCATGAAGCCTCGGACACAGGCTAACAAGTTTATGACTAGTAACCGAAAATCCTAAGGGGAGTGTCTTGGAGAACGAATTAAGAAATAGAACAATAACCTAGAAAGAACCAAGAACAAGAGAAAAATCAAGGACTAGAACATGGATCAAGATCTAAGTTCTAAGGACAAGAATCAATAACCATAATACCATGGCCCATAGAGAATAACCAAGGTTTTAGAATCCAAGGACCAAGGTCCTCAGGATAGAACATGATAAGAACCCAAAAGTTGAGAACAAGAACTAGAAGGCCTGAGTACTTACAACAAAAGCAAAAACAAGAAAAGAAAAAGTGTGGTACCCTAGCATATCAAAGACATGATTAAGAGCCTACAAGTAGGTTGATTACGAGTCTTTGTCGTTATTCCTTATTCTCCATTTTTTTTTCAGGTAACAAGGAGCTGGTCGAGGTCGAAAGCGGACTCTAGAGCAGGTTCTATAGACAAAGCTCACCCGTCATCCTCAGCTCTTTTGTTTTAAAATATTTTGTGTTTTAACTAGTAAGTTGTATTTTAAATACTTATGTATGAACTTTACATTGACATAATGTCTAACTAGTAAGTTGTGTTTTAAATACTTATTTATGAACTTTATGTTTGACCTAATGTAAATATAATGTATATTATGTTTTAAATTCCTTTATTTTATTTTGCAAAAAATTTACCCGTCTTTTTAGAGTCATCGAGGTAGTCCAATCCTTACACCAAAACACTCTGCCTTTGTCCTAATCAACTTCTTAATATCGTAAAGGAGAATTTGGGATTCGCCCCTTTTTCCATCTTCGGCACCGTTGTATTTATATAGAGAGAATCTTTCCATTAACCATTAAAAAGAAAAATGATGCTAAATGGTGGAAAAAATGTAATTTCTCCCATGTTGATAATAAAAATCTAGTTTGGTTTAAATTCCCAACCCAAAATTACCATGGTCGACAGTTGTGAAATAGGCATTTGGAGAAGAAAAAAAGCATAGAAAAAGGCCCAAAACGGCCCAATTTGTAAAAAGGGAAAAATATTAAATCCGAGGTGTAGTAGAAAGCATCCAATCCAGAGCGGAAGATTAGATGGGGAGATGATTATTCTAGAACCCCCCAGGCCCCAACCCACGTGTCATTACCTAACCCTCACCTTTTCTTCCAAAACCCTTTCCTCCTCCTTTCTCTCCTTCTATCACACCAAACTCAGTCTCCCCCCAATTTCCTTGCAACCTCCGTTTTCATTCTTCTTCCTCCCAATTCTTTTCCATTTCTCCTACAATCCGCCTTTCCTCCTCTCCTCTTCATTCTCATTTTACCTCCTAATTTTCTTCCTTTGTCCTCTCTAATTTCCTTCTTAATGGCTGCCTCCACCGCCCAGATCCATGGCCTGGGACCTTCTTCCTTCGCTCCGCCCTCCATTCGAACCTCTAGCCATGTTTCTCCACCAACTGTGTTCTTAGGCCACAAACTCGGCAATTCTTCTGGTTTTCCTAGCGCCACCTTTTTTAAGTTGAGGACCAATTTTAGCCGTAGGAGTTCGACTATCAGGCCATTGAAGGTCGTCAGTGAGAAAGTTGTGGGAATCGACCTTGGCACCACCAACTCCGCAGTGGCGGCCATGGAAGGAGGGAAGCCGACTATTGTAACCAACGCCGAAGGCCAGAGGACGACTCCATCGGTGGTGGCCTACACTAAGAACGGAGACAGGCTTGTGGGTCAAATTGCGAAGCGACAGGCGGTAGTAAACCCTGAGAATACTTTCTTTTCGGTGAAGAGGTTTATTGGTAGAAAGATGTCGGAGGTGGACGAGGAGTCGAAGCAGGTCTCCTACAGAGTAGTGCGCGACGAGAATGGAAATGTGAAGCTGGAATGCCCCGCGATTGGGAAACAATTTGCCGCTGAAGAAATTTCAGCTCAGGTTACTTGATTGTTTTTTCTTATCATCGTATGTTCATTTTTGGCTTCAAATTATATGGTTGGTTATAATGGTGAACTGAAGATAGAAATTTCTTTGTATCTCTTTAGGATTACGAGCTTTGGTTATTGAATTTAACTCTATAATGGGTTGGGTTGGATTGGGTTAGGTGAAACATAATCTATTATTCAAGCACGCTGAAAGATATTTTTTCTTTCTTTTTCACGCGTTTGGCGCTTGTTTAGGTCTTAAGGAAGCTGGTGGACGATGCTTCGAAATTTTTGAATGATAAAGTAACCAAGGCTGTGGTGACAGTGCCTGCCTACTTTAACGATTCCCAAAGGACGGCCACAAAGGATGCTGGTCGGATTGCCGGTCTAGAAGTTTTGCGTATTATCAATGAACCCACGGCTGCTTCATTGGCATATGGATTTGAAAAGAAGAGCAATGAAACTATCTTGGTGTTTGATCTTGGTGGGGGCACTTTTGATGTTTCAGGTACATTTTTTGGCGTTCATGGCTCCCTGATTATACTTTTCCCTTTACGTTGCTATATGATATCGCATGTACTAATTCTGGAATCTCTTTTATTTTATATATAGTGCTTGAGGTGGGTGATGGAGTGTTTGAAGTGCTATCTACTTCGGGAGATACACATTTGGGTGGCGATGACTTCGACAAGGTTGGGTTTCTATTGGACTAACAATTTTACCAAGCCTACTTTTTTTACATATGCGTAAAGTTTGACAAATCTAAACCTCTTATGTAATATGCAGAGAATTGTGGACTGGCTCGCTGCAGATTTCAAGAGGAATGAAGGCATAGATTTGCTGAAAGATAAACAGGCTCTTCAGCGGCTCACTGAGACAGCTGAGAAAGCAAAAATGGAGCTGTCTTCTTTGACTCAGGCCAACATTAGGTCATAACATAACATATATTCTAGTTGTCTGTTGTTGACCTGAATTGTTCTGTGTTTCTTTATCTTAATCTTTAATATTACACTTTGATAAATGGGAATTTTCTTTCAGTCTGCCTTTCATCACTGCCACGGCAGATGGGCCCAAGCACATTGAGACCACTCTTACAAGAGCCAAGTTTGAGGAATTATGCTCAGATCTTCTTGATAGGTACCTTCATTTTGTTTCATTTTGTTTTTAAAAGATGAATCTTAAATCACTGACTGGCGAGATCAATTTTTAAAACAAAATGTTTTAAGAACAAGGGAAAAAAAAGTCGCACAAGCTTCTAACATATTATATTTGTTTTAATTGGTTTCTTACTTAGGCTTAAGACTCCAGTGGAAAATTCGTTGAGGGATGCAAAGCTCGCGTTTAAAGATATTGACGAGATAATTCTTGTGGGTGGATCAACACGTATTCCGGCTGTTCAGGAACTTGTCAAGAAGCTGACTGGGAAGGAACCAAATGTCACTGTCAATCCTGATGAAGTTGTTGCTCTAGGTGCTGCTGTTCAGGTAGGTTCAGAACTGCGCTTATTTGATTGTCACTGTTACCCTTTAGGGATAAAAATAATACACAACATTAATTACTACTTTTACAATAAAAAATAATACACAACTTCAATTACTACTTTTACACACACTCACACAAAAAGGCTATTCAAACAGGCACAAGTAAATTAAACGGTATTCCCATAGCAATTGGGATTATGGATTTTAAGTTCTCTATTAACCTCACTTTCTGGTGGTAAATGTCTTCAAAGATATTGATGTCTTAAACCGTATAATTTGGGAACTCAATTAAGGAATGTTACATATGAGCTTTCTTTAATCTATAATGGACGTGGAGGGTGATTTTATCAAATAAACCCATACATTTATAAGTGATAGAAGAGTGGATTATTGTTGGTGTTTGTAGGCTGGTGTGTTGGCCGGAGATGTTAGTGACATTGTGCTGCTGGATGTGAGTCCGCTATCTTTGGGTCTTGAGACGCTAGGTGGTGTAATGACTAAAATTATCCCAAGAAATACTACACTTCCTACCTCCAAATCAGAGGTCTTCTCTACAGCCGCTGATGGACAGACCAGCGTTGAGATTAATGTTCTTCAAGGAGAACGAGAGTTTGTGAGAGATAACAAATCACTTGGTAGCTTCCGACTAGACGGTATACCTCCTGCGCCACGTGGGGTTCCCCAAATTGAAGTCAAATTTGACATTGATGCCAATGGAATCCTCTCGGTTACTGCAATTGACAAAGGCACAGGCAAGAAGCAAGATATCACCATTACCGGTGCTAGCACATTGCCAAGTGATGAGGTACGATCTAAGGCTTTGCTGCTTTTGTGATCCCGTATTTTGATTGCCTTGTTAATGAACGGGAAGAAAAATGTACGCACACAGGTGGAGCGAATGGTTAGCGAAGCGGAGAAGTTTGCAATGGAGGACAAGGAGAAGAGAGATGCTATTGACACGAAGAACCAGGCTGATTCAGTTGTGTACCAGACAGAGAAGCAACTGAAGGAGCTTGGAGACAAGGTGCCTGGGCCAGTGAAAGAGAAGGTGGAGTCAAAACTTGGGGAATTGAAGGAAGCAATTTCAGGTGGCTCAACCCCTGCCATTAAGGATGCTATGGCTGCTCTAAACCAAGAGGTGATGCAGCTCGGGCAATCCTTGTACAATCAGCCTGGTGCTACTGCTGGACCGAGCGCTGAAACCGAATCAGGGCCATCCGAAACATCGGGCAAAGGAGGACCTGAAGGAGATGTTATTGATGCCGATTTTACTGACAGCAAATGAGGACATTAAAATTGGTCCCCTCTTCTGGATAGAAATTTTTGGGTTCTCGTCAGGCTCAGATTTATATTGCAGTTTGATTTTTGCGGGGCAGATCGGATTGGTGTGTTGGTTTAGTTGGGTGCAGAGGGTTTGTTATTAGCCACTGCCCCATGATATCAGTTTTATAAATTACGTGATCTCTGTAAGAGAAGAAAAATGCTTCTTTACAAGGACTGCTATCAGCTAAATTTTGAGTGGCAGCTGTAACTTCCAAAATTTTCCTTACAGTTAATTTCACGGTACATGGCCACACTAACACGGTACATGGCCACACTAACATGCGAGTTACACAACTTATAGGCTTTATGTAACCAATTTTGAATTGTGGATTGCTTCATTCAGATGCAAAGTTCGAAAGAGTCTATATAAAATTTTCCTTTTGAAGGAGGGGTGACACAATAGAGTTCAATATTTAAATAAGATATACATTTGAATTTTGCATAAAAAACAAAGTAAATTGGAGGTTGGGTCAAATACAAAATACAAAACAAATTGTTAACATAATTCTTGAAGAATGCTTTCATCATTAACGACTCTTATGACTGCAATATTTAGTAAGTAGCCTAACATAGGCTTTATCAATTTCTGCTATGATTAAATACCACATGTCTAGGTCCTCAGTAGCCTGACATTAGGCTTTAATCAATTTCTGCTATGGTTAAATACCACATGTCTAGGTCTCTAGGACTAACTTGGGCCAATTTTTGTGGAGTGTTTCACCCTTTATTTCTCTATTTCTTGAGCTTTGACGTCGAGTTCATTACTGAACAACTAACCCTATTGAGGCGAGTTTATGAACTAGTACTATCTAGGCACTCATAATTTCATGTGTCTCATACTCGGCCCCTTCAGGGCAAATTTATACCTAGCTTAATTTTCTAAGGTGTCTCAAGGGTAAATTAATTTTCAATTGAATTGTTATTTCTTGTGTCATGCTTCTTTTGAGGAGCGACCTCTAATTTTTTTTTCCAACTATTGCTAAGATATTATGGAAAATACTCATTGGTTTACTAAAATGGATTAGTTGGCAACTCCCTAATAGGGACATCATGTTGTCATCATCTGAGGAGTACCCTAGTGACTACCAATCTACTTCATACATGCAAACTCTTATTCATATGGGCAAGTTTCATGGCCAATAATGAGTAATTGGAGATCATTTGATTGTCCTCAATATATCTATGAAACATAAACGGTATAGCACGACCTTGTCTAATCTGACTCCTAAAAAGTGCTAAGCTCGACTACAACCTCCTATCATTGTGACAAATTCATTTATAGGAGTGACTGGTTAGATTACTAGTCCTCATATTGACATAGAACTCTTGGGATGGCCCCATAAACTGTACCACCATGCAAACTCTTGTTCATTGTGACAATTTCACGATTAAGGGTGAGTTGAGGAGCCCCTAATCATCTCTACATGGTAAGCTCATTTAATTGAAGTTATTGAATGCGAGTCATGAGACAAGATATAATGTATGCATGCATGCGTTTAATTTATGTCGGAATTGTGTATTTCGCGTTCTGGGTGCTTGATTAATGAATTCGCCCCATTGAGTGCAAACTTCGTGTTCTGGGTGCTTGATGGAGGTTATCGCCCCGTTGAGTCGGTACGCCTAGTTTGCATGAATTATAGATTATGATGTTAGAAGACGGTTGCATGCATACTCTGTTAATTGCTAGGGTCCATTTCTATGATAAGCTTAGGGAATTACTGTTAGGAGCGATATGTCGCTCTAGCCAGACTTAACTTTCCCCTAGGAACTTAGCAGATTACCACGGCAACAAGGTACCTCAGGAGTGTTCATAGATTGCTAGGGTGAGAACGGTATCTATAGCTTCGTGGGAGGACCAAGGGTCCCTGATTAGTCCTTACTGCTCTTAGCCATTTTGCATGGGAAATGTGTCCCCACGTCGTACAGCCCATTAGCTGCATGGGAACGAGTTGGGTCGCACCCCCCATATGGGGACTATATGGGCATAGGGGTATTCAGCACACCCCTAGGCTAGATACCAAGTAGTCCCAGATAGCCATATAGAGGTAGCACCTCATAGAGAGATACCGACCATATTAGCTTGGCGTAAGGAACCTCTAGGCGTCTAATGAAAGGACGATAAACTGGTGAAACCCAAGGAGCAAGCTCCAAGGGACTAAGATTAGAACCAGATGTTCTAGAACCGAATTAGGAAATCGTGGGAACCTGTCAAGTTAGAATGCGAAGAGAGCCTACAAGTAGGTGGCTTACTAAGTATAATTTTTACTCATTCGTTTCTACCTTTTTTTTTTTGTCAAGGGCCGGTCGAGGTGGAGGAGCGTTCGAGAGCTGTGCGGCCACAGAGGGGTCGTTCCGGAGAGTCAGTCCATTTTTGGTCTTTTGGAGTCTTTTGCAAATTCCTTTTATATTTGTATTATATTTCCTTTTTGTAAATTTAAATCCTCTTTTGAAATATTTTAAAAAAATTACACTATGCTTTCTTCTATTTTAATTTTATTGGATTTTCATCTTTTTATTTAACTCTCTTTTTATTTTATTTGTTTTTTATTTTCATCTTTTAGGTCACGATTCGGTTTTTCGAAGCCTAAAAAATCAGGTCGTGACAAACATAATTTCACAAGATGAAATTCACTCATTCTCATAGAGGGTAAGTAGATAAATAATTACTTTAAGTGCTGATTTTTTTACTTTGAACAATGGGGTCATCCTCTAACTTGTCCAAATGCATAGTTTATAATTGGATCATAAATAAATTCTTTATTAGAAAAGGAATGATACTCAAGGTGAAAGATGTAATTATAAGAGTAAATGAACTTGTGACCCAGCTAAGACACAACTTATCCTGCAATGCATAAGAGTTCGACTATAAATCTATAATGGAGTGACCTATCATTAATGAATGAAAATTAATTAATTAAAGAGTTTAGTTAATTAACTTTATGTCATTGGAGTTAACCTTTGTTTTATGGTCACTAATTAGTTTGTGTTAACCATTTTCTAATAAAGAATGGTAAATATATATAGGATCGGTATAAGAATATTAAGTACGCAATGTACTTGTAGTCTCTAGTATTAGTATGGTGGGCTTTTCTATAATTTTAAAAAAAATTGGATTAAAGTTTTTATTAATTTTTAAAATAATTAACCATTTCATATATAAATAAATATATATATATATATATGCATTAAACTGAAAATGGGAAGAGAAAAACATGCATCCACGTGGCAAGTCCATAGTCCTTGTAGCGTTGGGTATATATACACATTTTTTAAATTTATTTGCAGTGCAATGTTGTTTTGAATTCTGCTTCTTGCTAATGTTGCTCCTACTCCACTCTTAAGCTCCGCATCCATCGTGATTTTCCGTCCTCTTGCCCTACACGACGCCGAACACGAAATGTTAACGCTAATTCCTCTCTCACAATCCAACCCTCTCAACTGCGGATTCTAATCTCTGAATCATTCCAACTCCGAATTTTGATTTTCCAGGTACGTCTTCTACTCATTTCCTTGCACTCAAACCACAGTCTTCCGGCTGCGTTGTGTTCGATCTCGAACAATTTCAAATCGATCTTCAGGATATTTTGTATTCTGTCGGTGTGACTTCGAATTGAACTTGAGCCTTCACGTTTTCCATTTTGGACTCCGCACCGATCTGCACTTGCGTTTTAACTGACGTCTTTTTCACAATGTTGTGTGCATCTTAATTTGCGTTTTGAATGGAGCCCTAACATGTTTGATCCTATCATTTTGAACGAATTATTTGCTCTGCAAATGACTGTTAGATCTTCTCTGTTCTCTGCTTTAGCATCTGAATCTTTTGTTCGTATTCATCATCCGCCGTTTCTGTAAGTTTAATTCACCGATTCCCTTGGAGAGTACTGCATCAGGATTGAACAAATCTCTGTTTCGAAATATTAGGGACATGAGCCTGGACATCAATTCTACGTCGCCAATGAACACTTCAAAATGCTGATAGATCTTCTTTTCTCCGTGCATAAAATTGCCTTTGATATCAGAAATTTCAGGTTCTTTTCCTGACTCATGGAAGATCGCCAGGGCAAGAGGAGCTCCAAAGCGTCAATCATCAAAGGCCTGAACCCTACGGTTCGGCCGATCAAAATTCAGATGGACAATCACCTCGTAATCGGCGGGACCGGACACTATCACCAAGAAACAAACTCCAAAATTCCAACAATTCTTGATCGTTACGCCGAGAAGCATGACCGTTCAACACCGATCGTAAGTTACTTCCGCTCTCGATCTCCCGTGGTAGGAAAATTACCATCCGCCGGCGACACATTTTCTACTCCGGTTGCGGACGTCATCAATGCCAGCTACCGGTCCTCTATTATCAACCACTTCGCCAGCAGCACTTCCGGAAGCAGTAGCTTCGGTTCTCGGAGAGGAGGATCGTCTTTGTCACCACTTTCGGCTCTAGAGAATTTGGAAACGACACCTGTAAGGTCTCCACAAATTTATGGGACTCCATTGAAGGTCCATGAGGAAGTGATAGTAATGGATGAAATTTTGATCAGTTCGGTCCATGGAGGAGCGAAGACACTGAAGTCTGCCTTAGATTCCGGAAGCGGCGGCGGCTCATCGTTAAGCAAAAATCAATACAGAACGGACATTTGCCGCTCCTGGGAGGATTCTGGAAGCTGCCGCTTCGGCCACAAATGCCAGGTTAGTTATCTTGTCCCCACTGCAATGATACGATCTGAATAACTTCAATTTATATGCTGAGTAGGCATACTTTTTTTCAAACAATTTTCTCAATCAGACGCGTTAAATTTTTGGGAAAAAAATTGATCTGTATTAAATGGAGTTGGGTTTTGTAAATTGTATGTGCTATATGCAGTTTGCACATGGAAAGGAGGAGCTTCGGCCAGTTCATTTACCTGTTAAAACCAAACCTAAGGTACCATCGACATGTGATGATTAAATATAGTGCAAAATTTGTTGGAATAAAAAAGTTAGATTTTGCATATTTCTTTGCTACTACAGTTTGGTGAACCATATTTGACGCATGGTCTCAAGTCCCGCAACAATCATTCACTAACAGGAATAGCTGCAACAACGCAATCCAACTCACTCTATGCCACCTTCAAAACTGAACTTAACAGAAGAGGTCATTCAATAAATTCAATACACAACCTGAACACTGATTGGTCACCTGACGATGATGGCATCGAAGTTGTTGTCCCCGAAACGAAGTCCACAAGGGGAGATGTAGACCAACACATCCTTGAGGTTCTTTATGGTTCCACCACTGAGAGAGCCAAAAAGAGGCTTCCAGTTTTCGTTCAACTTTGCTCATCCCGACTAGAAGAATAGGGAGGGCCAAAGTTTTTTCCATCTTAAACTCATTTCTTGGAAATGCATACACCATTTTGTTTTGAAACACTCATACTTAGCTTATGCGCATGTGCATACTTCGATGTGTACGTGTTCTTCTAAGGAAAAGGCTGTGTTCTACTTAGTTGGAGTGTATTACCTATTAAGCCAAGAATTCAATTCTGACTGCCTTCCAAGAGATATTACTCTCGGCAAACAAAATGATCCTAAACTCATTCTCATTATCACAAGCGAAATCATTCATGACAGAAGAAAAACAACACACCAAGATGAGGATGAATATTATTGAGTGAGATCCTTTTCAGAATGACTTTGAGGATTCAATAAATATAGACCTGGGATATAAAACATTCCATTCCTCCGTATGGAAGGAATTCCTTATTGCAACTTTTATATATACTCTACGAGTCGATAAGTCGGTCCATCACCAATTTCACAACGGCCGGGGCATCCACTGTGACCGCCACCTTCACGGTGGGTTTATCACACCATTCACTCACTTCACCAAACCTGGTTGGTTCCATATGTTAATATGATTGTTGTAAAAAATACTGGTAAGCTGGGGAAATAGGTAACCCAAATACATTTACCTTTTCTTATTGTTGTACAAAATTGTGAGGCCTCTTGTGATGCCCGTTGTCTGGACTCGAACTACGCCCTCTGTGTACGTGAAAAGTGAGGGATCGACAGCCGCTAGCACAGTTGCTGGATCATGGAGGTAAACTCCTGCACGCATATTAGCAGCAGCAGCAAACAAGTCAAACAATGTGCAGATGAATCTGATGACTTATTGTGGACGGACCCTACTTTATTCAGTAGCCTCACCTTTTGTTTCATATGCATACCTGTGGTAGGAGAAATAAATATCTAAAATTTTGCAGAGATACTTGGCAAATTTCCCATCTGATCTTCCCAATTTGTCACGATCCGCCTCTTAAATTGTTTTGTGAAACACAGCATACCCAAATTCAAGGGGAAATAAGCATTGATTATATTGACTTATAAACACATCTAACCTCATCAGAATATAACATGAAATAAGATTACCTGTCATGACAACTTGATGTGTGACATTTAGCCCCACAACTAACACGTCTGCTCCACTTGTGAATACCATATCTGCAGCTTCAGGATCCCCAAATATCTATTTCTCCAAACTCAAATATATATTAACTCAAAATCCCTTGTTCATGTAACTTTCTATGAAACTAATCATGATACTAATGGACTAGCAACAGATCAGTAAGTATTTCATAGACCAGCATTGAAAAAAAATATATATACATAGATTAACACCAAAAGAGGGCACACCAAGAAGCTGGGTCATGTTTAATCATTTCAAATAGTTCTTACCACAAAACTCGATTTACATCAAAGATCCTCTGGTTTCTTTTTTCCACAAACCCTATAAAGTAGTGGGGTATCTTTTTTCCAAAAACACCCAATGAATATTGGCCAAGTTGATCCAAAGGATTTCAGCTTTCTTATTCGATCCCCCACCACAAAGCACATAATAATGTTGGTTTTTTTTTTTTTTTTTTTTTTTCTTTTTCAGGAAGTTGAGAGTCCAAGAAACCTGGAGGCCTTGAAATAGAAGCTCCCACATTTTCCTGCTTGAAAATCAATGAAAAAGTAAATGGTTAATATTTTCTTGTCCTTGAAAATAGAGACAAAGGTCTTCTTTTTGGAAGCCTTTCAGCCAAATCGAATCCCTCTATATAGGCCAATCAGACCATAATATTGACCTTTTTGAGACATAAATTTCCAAAAGGCAGACAAAAAGCTCTTTTTTGCATGTACCTGCTACTTCCTTGCACCAAGCATAACTAAAATTTCGGCCATATCCAAATTCAACCCACTTTCAGTTATTGAAGTTCCTTTAAGCTGCTTCAATAATTCACAAAACCCCCCACCCTCTTCACCTCTAAGATTTTCCCTTAACAAGTAAGTATTCTCCACAATTTGGAATAATTCTCTTGAGATTCAGAAACAGACAACTCTATTTGGTGAAATCTCAATTACTTTAAAGTCTCTTCTCTTTGCTGTTTTCATCTACCTGTTCCCAAAATCTATTTTTCTCCAAATCTTCCATTTTAACTTTCATGACCTCTTTCCCTTCCCTACAATTCATTGTTTCTGTAATAAATACAAAACACTAATAAAGTTTAGGTGTGATTATGGAGGATGGATAGACTGTTGAAGGATAGGGGCAATTTGGTTTCAGATGGAACCATGATTATTAGGGGGAAAAAAAAGTCCATCTTAAGACTTCTTTTTGGCTTTCTACCAAGGACTTCAGATATTTTGTTAGATTTAAATGTAAGAAAGCAAAAAGGAATTTTGTTTCCTGGCATTATAAAGTCCTCTGTTTTAAAGCGGTAGATTCAAATCCACAAAACCTCTTTGATACATAAAAGTAGGATACACAAGATAGAGAAGTGCAGTTTCAAGTTTAAAAATGGTGACAGGGGACGCAGGCAAGGAACTCACAAGAGTTGTTGTCGCATTAAAAGAGTGAAGCAACTTACATTGGCTTCTGCTGCAGGATTTACATTTCCATTTACGAAAAATGCACCACCAAGAATAATAATCTTCCCAATTTTCTTTGGAAATCCGGGATCCAATTGCAAAGCCTATATCAACCTTATGTGGGTAAATTGTAGTGAAGTAATGTGAAAAATACATTTTTACTAGGAATTTAGAATCAGACCAGTGCAATATTTGTTAGTGGTCCTAGAGCCACAACCGTTACTTCTCCAGGGTAAAGATTTGCCTGTTCAACAAGAAAAGCAGCTGCCGACTGGTCTATCGGCTTCCCATTTGGAGGAGGAAAATTTTGGTTGCCAAGTCCATCGGCCCCATGGACAAAATCAGCAACACGAAGTTTTGTACCTTTCTTCATACGAATAACATTTCAAGTTAACAAACATTACAAACAAAAAGGACAAAAGAGAAAACATTCAGACGTCAATGAGTTACATTTTTGTATAGACATCTCGCATATACGAGAAAGAAAATCATAATTAGGTGTTGCATTAGCTAAACTAATGAGGCAAATATCATGTTGAAAATAATACAATAATATTGTAACCATAAATATGGATTCCAAAGGCTTTTACAGATTAAATACATAAAATTTCCACCTACAAAGGGTACGAAGAGCCAACATTTATCTCAAAATGTCAATGAAACTATCTAATTTCTGAAGGTTAAAATCCTCCCGTATTCCTCACCCCCATGAATATGTCCATAAATTCGGTATTTCCACATTCACATCAAAGTAGACAAATTTTGAAAACAACATTCCTTAACTATTTGGACGCCACAGAGTTTTCTTGGAAGCTTTTAGTGTTGAACCAAAAGAGTGGAGAATCAGTAGATGTTAGACAAAGCACCTTGACAGAAGAAAGTCGTATTCAAACAATCAAACTCAAAACTCCACTAAACAAGTAGAGCATATGATATGAGAAGCAGTGGATGTAAGATAATGAGTTTACAGTTATTGTGACATGCGATCCTTCGGCCACTGGGATGTCAGCCCTACCAGCAATCTCCAACTGATGAACCAACAAAAATTAAGATGAGATAAGCAAAGGGGAACCAAAAAAGTATGAGAAAGAAACACAAGAGATAAACAATATTAAGCAAAGGTATGATTCTTATCTATTCATAAGTGACTCACCAGATGCAATGCATTTCTTGTGGAAAGAGTAGTATAAACATTCCCAAAAATAGTGGTTAGTCCAAGCACATCCAACTCTGGGGATTGTAAAGCCAGAAAAATGGCCATAGCATCATCTACAAATATATAACTAACTTCATCAGTAAAATACTCTGCCCCAACCAGATCGACTTGAAACGTCGATTCAATTAGGATCGAAATGAATAGAGATGGAGCAATTTAGGTGTCTGTTAAACATAATCGAAGATTCCCAAGTCAAGAAAAGAAGGAAATAAAAAAAAAAAAAAAGTAGTGAAAATATTACCGATGCCAGGGTCAGTGTCGATGATAGTCTTCTTGCGGGAATCGGCCATGGATTTTCGCGAAGTGGATCGGGGCGTGAAGAAAGAGAAGAAGGGATCAAGATGAGAAGGATGAGATGGTTAGCATTTTGTTGTCAGGATCTTCCCTAATTAAGTATTGTAACCATTAAAGGTGAGGAATGTGGATGATCTCCTCGAAATTCAGTGGAAAAGTGAAAAGGAACTCAAAAAGTCGATGGCCTTTTGGTTTCGTGTTCACCCGCGCTTGTAGAGAGGGTGGAAGTCCACCGCTACCACCACCAGATATGGCAGGCACCCTTGGATTCATGAATAATAATATTAAACGCATCTCAACTAATTTGGGATTAATAATTATTTTATATTAGCATTTATGAAAGATAAAGATAGCTTATGAACACAACATTCACTCTCTATTCAAAATGTAACACCTAATGTATTTACATTATTTGAATCTCTTCCTAAGTTTGATGTAGTTGAATCGGGAGATATTCGGATCAAAAAAGAGAGAAAATTCCCTTAGTTGAATTTGTGTGAAGGCTAATACACGCATGTTACCTGGGTATGATGTATAGGATTGTGTCATAAGAATACTTTAAGGCGAACCCCTACCGTCCTCGTATAACCACATAAATTACATGCATGAACGATATTCATAACCAACTCATAAGGTACATCGTGGACCCTTGCCTCTCGTGACAAGCTCACTGCAGAAAGCTAACTGGCAAACTTCACGGTAGTCCCCACAAGGTACAATCATAAATCATAAATATCACAAGTCAGTTCTATGGTTATCTAGACTCCTGACAATCGAGCCAGGTTCACGATTAGGGGCTAGTTGGCGAACCCCTATCGTCCCAGTATAACTGCATAAATCACATATGAAATAGTCACATAGCATAACAATCTAAACATGGATACCTAGTCGTAAATTCATTTCTTTAACTCTTGCGTACATGTTTTAGTAAACTTACGTAATGACATTCGACCTGTGCCATCTCAGTTCGTTCTATACTCAAACTTGTATAATCACTTTCCTATAACATGTAATAAAGAACTGCTCCCAATTTCGATCACATCATAGCTCAATAGTTTATTCATCAATAAACGTGTATCTTAACATCTAACGTACTGTTACATACATCAAACCAACTCATTTCATGCTCAAGTTTCAATGACATGCTTCTCATATCCTATTTTCATACATATTATCAGCCTGCGTGTTGGACATTACTACATACACTCGCTATCTGGCACGGTATCTATGAATGACATGACATGGGCACGGGAGGGCCAATGCCTCAATAGAACGCGAATGAATGGATGTTCTGGAAGTCTTGATGAGATGAGCGACACGCGGGCCCGTTCTCGATGGCATGACTGAGTGAGTTGTGATGGCCGACGACACCCCAAGACTCGGGATGGCGTCAAGACATATGAGCCATGTCGATGGAGATCGAGATGGCAAGATGAGACGCGATGGTACACTGAGAGACCTTGACCCGAGCAGAGACAAGGTCGAGCAAAATGACTTGGCCTAGTGTAGAGACAAGTCGGTTGTATCACAAACAATTGAATATGCACGTGCATGCTGCGTGTGTGGTCGAACAAACTTGGATTCCGCACAAGCGATGTTCGAGTGGCGAAGACAAACCTCACCTAAAGTCCGACGAAGCTGCAAAGCCAAGACGAAAAATATATATGGGGCTTAATTCGTCGGTTGTATCACTTCGATACGTAACCTAACCTCAACGTTTCATGAACATATCTTACTCTTATCATTATAGTACGGTTAGTGCATCTTTCTCATATTCTATCTCAAACATATCATTGAACACATCATACTGTAAGTATTATCATATAATTCACATATTATAACATATACATATCATATCATAAACATATTAATCCATAAACAATTCACACATATCAATATATATGACACGTGCAGAACCACAGGGCATGTGTCACCATCAAATATAACCATATTGTAAGACCACTTACTTGATTAGTTTATGATGATGTGAGCAATTTGTCATTAATGAAAATTCGATTTTGTCTTTTGTATCCAAGTCAACGTATGTGAACCTATGACATCAATTTCGAAGTTTAATTCTCTATATTTTATTATGCTCTATGATTAGATTTCATCGGAAATAATGTTTATATATATTTGTTATAATATTATTTTTATAAAAACCATTTAAAACTATTTAATACTTTCCAAATCTTGCTTTTGGGTTTGTGTTCCCATTTTTTTTGCTCTTTTGCTTCTGTTCCTAATCTTCTTTCTTTGTTATTATTATTTTTTTAAAATTATGTTAGCTACCAATTTAATCAATTCTTCTTCTCTGTTTTTTTTAATTATGTTAGTAATTACTTTAGGCCAATTTAACACATTTACTTGATAAAAATAAATAAAGAAAAAATTCAACTTAGATATAACTTACAACTAAATCTCTTCAGATAAATCTTTACCATCTCTGGTTTGAGAGGATGGTTGAGATCTCACAGTAACTTATCTCTCTTTTCTTGATTTTGTTTTATTCATTTATTTTAATTATTATTATTATTATTTAATTTTATTTTTATTTTTATTTTTCGTTGTTACATATTTAATAGGGAACAAGAGTCATTCTTACCCATGCAAATTAAAGAATAATCGCTCACAAGCAGGAGTTCATAATTCATTCATGATTAAGATCGAGTCGTATATAATCATCATGTGAAATATTAATCTACTCAATTAACAGATTTATAAGGTGAGATTAAATATTTCTTGGTCCAATCTAATACAAACTCATTGGATAGGACATCATCACTCACATGTCCCCACATGAACGATTTGAATCAAATATTTGTAACGATTACAAGGTGGATCATATCAATAGTGTTACTAAGATAAGACACCTCAACTTATCCATATTCTATAGACATTATAGATCTTTTAGGTTATTACTTGAACACGATTTTCTTGTACATCAAGTACATATGGCTTAAGATTACATTAATAAACTTGAATCATGGATGATATTAAATTGTAAATAAAATAATAAAAAATATTATTAAAAATTAAACCATTAATTACGACTGGTGTAGTAATAGCCCTAGCTATGGTGGCTCACACTCTAACGAACTAGTTTTTTATTAACCTCTTTGGCAAAAATATTCATTTAACATAAGTCCACGAAAGAGGTCTTAAATGTTAAAATAAACCTAAGTAAATAAGAAATATTAATGATTTAGAAAATTAAATGCAAGTGTCATGGATTTAATTGCAATGTCGCCGTCAACGTACAAAGATGTCTTGCATTTACCTAAATTATAAAATTAGCACATGGATTCAATATTTTAAGAAATACCCACACCCCATTATTAGGGTCAGAGAATGCAAACACATGCAATCATGATTGGGGACCTATCATTTAAAACCATCATAGAGGTGACCTTTAGTCCGGACAAATTGAATGTGTAATACTTCCCTGCACATGACCCACACGTACAAGCATGAGCTCACTAGCGTGGTTCACACACCCCTTGGGTTCATCATAGTCGGGCTAGTTGGTTGTAGCTAGACGTCTGAAGGTACAATAAACCCACGAATATTATGAAATTATGATGATCATCATAGTGTATGCTTTCATACTCATCATCATAAAAGGAGAAGTATTTCGATGTAAATGAGCATACAATATGCATGAGGTCCCTACACTTTTAATCTTAAAATTATTCATATAGCACAACTCCACGCATCTTTTACATATTACTCTAGGTAACATGCATGCATAAGACTTCATACATTTGTCATTTGTAACATTATTTAGGGGCGGTGTATTCGAAAACTCAACATAATGCAACCAGACATTTCATATATGCACATCATCGTATCATGTCATATCATCATCATGCATCTCGTATTATCACATCATAATGCATCATGATCCAAAAGTATCATGGTAACATAATACATCACATCATCATAACATCATACCACCCTTTTGTTTTAAATGGGTTGTGTTCGTTCTTTATTTTGTGTTGTGTTTTAACTACTTAGGTATGAACACTATTTTTTAATAATATAAATATAATGTATATTATGTTTTAAATTATCCATGTTTTATTCACAAAAAATTTGTTTGTCTTTTTATAGTCATCGAGTCTCGGTCCTTACAAACTTATGATGAGGTAACATCTTGATTACTTGAAAACCAAGTGCTAGCCTCGAGCTCATCTTCGATATGGAAGTCTTCTAGTTACTTGAAAACTAAGAGCAAACTCAAACTTAGATAGTATTCTAATTACTTGAAAATCAATAACGAACCTAGAGCTCTTCTTGACTTAGGGGAGCCTTTGATTACTTGAAAATCAAGGACTAACCCTAAATGTTACATAAAAGTTATTACACACACCCATCATGATATTTAATAATATTCAAAGCCCTATATTGAGCCTAAGTCATAATATACTTTTTAGATTCATTTACGTAGAAGTTAACCGTTAGGGACAGTTTGGTCCTTTTTTAAGTCTGAATTTCTAACTTGGTAGCTTATAGACTTGATTCAAATTTCTTGAAATCTTAGGTAAAACTTAGTATCCTTACTCATAGGGTGTTTAAACCTCGAACAAATCTTAAGGGCATTATGGTCATTTACGATCTTAAACTTTGTTCGAGCTTCAAACATGATCCAATAATTTTAATACTTTACATGAACCTTAAACATCATAAAATAAGACCTATCAGGAAGTATATCACATTTGGAGAACACTTGGGTCATAAACTAAAGGAGTAGTTCACGATAGAGTAATTATGGTCATTAAAATTTCATGGGCAGCAGAGATCTTTTAGTAGAGTATTTCAATACTATTTAATTCTCAAGTAAAATGCTCCGCTTAGATTCTTAGCTTAGATTCTTAACTCACGGTTCATAGCCTATTTCTTCCATGTTCCTTTAAATCATACTTAACTTAAGGTTCATATTAAATTCCAAGTGATTCCTACCATTATTCTTAAGAAAAGTCCAAAATGACTACTTACCTTTCTGTCCATGTTCAGGGCCTCGGTTCTTGAGCTTCCGATATCCATTTATTCCAAAATTTCTTTGATGAATTTTTTAGGGATTCTAGTTTGTAGAACCATGAGGAATTTCATGAGAAAGAAAAAATTAGGAAGAGGGGTAATTTTGAGCAAAGTCGAGAGAGGTACAATTTTAAGGCTAACATGGACAGTGACCACTTCATCGTTGTCTTCCATAGAAAAGAAGAAGACGCGTGGGTCGTGTATTGCCACCGTCTAAAAGTATATCTTTTTCAATTCATTCTAGAGTGTTTCTCCCTTGATTTCTTTAGGAAACTTTTGATGCATTGTGGCGTGAGTTAGAGCTCGTCAAAATTCGTCCAAAGCTATTTTCTTCACCCGCCCAAACTCACAACAATTCCTTATCGGTTAGAGCTACTTGGATAACTTTTAGGAAATTTAAACTTACCCCAGCCCAAAAACAAATTTCTTCAATTGGGGTTGGGTGTGCTCTTGAGCTCGTTAACCTTCGAGATATTCTATGAAAATGATCTTTGAGCGTTTCAAAATCGAATGGAATAGACCTCACACGACGAGTTTGTGTGTAACCTCGGATTGTAATTTTAGTTTTTTCCTTAAGCTTCTTTAATGGCGGATTGAATTGGACTTATAGGCTAGGGCACTTTCAATATTTGATTTCTCACCTAATTTATGGGCAATCTTATTTAGAAGGTATGTAAAGAAGTTTGAAGAAAATTTGTTACGGTAGCTCTTGAGTTTGGAAGAACTTCAAGAGTAAGGGACCTAAAAACTAAACACTTACAACTGAGTCAGAATTTATAGAAAGTACTTAAATCGACATTGAAACTTCAAGAATCGTCGTAAATTTGAAGTTTATTTTTTTAACATTTTTCTAAAAAAAATCTTCTTGATAAGAGACTTACCAATCTTAGTTTTGAATTTCAGCCATTAGATATAATAAATTGTAATTTTCTCGATCCAACCATTAGAAATCAAGATTTTGATGTTTTTTTTTTTTTTTTTTTTAAAAAGGCAATTGACTATAGCATATCAAATTTCTTGATTCGTAAATATCTTTACATTCAGGGATATTTTGGTAATTTTCTACTTTAAATTATTATTATTTTTTTTTTTTGTCATTTTTCCTGAGGTCTTTTATCTTTCGTTTGAGGTAACTTATTTGAGTACTACAAAAGACATGAATCCTTAAATACAGATATCATAACTCAGACTACATAGTAGAAAATGCATGAAGTCTTTGATTTAGGTATTCATACTATGTCATAAGGAATGCATAAAGCTCTAGTAGAGGCATGCAGACTATGCCTCGGGAACGCATGAAGTCTTGGGCATAAGTATCATGACTCAGACTATGTCGTGAGTGATGCATGAAACCTTGAACATAGGTTATGTTGTAGGGAACACATGAAACATAGGTTATGTTGTAGGAAACACATGAAACCTTGAACATAGGTAAGGATTGAGTTGTTCATTGACCAAAAAACCCCAAGTTCTCTGAGGAAATTGTCTAAGAAATAAACAAGAACCAAGGTCCTCGAGCTAAAACTAATGACTTAAGAACTTAGAACACTAAGACCTCGGTCCTCAAAACAAAACCATGTTATGTATTCAGGACTCATGATCAAAACCTAAGACCTAAGGCCCTTAAGACAAGAACTAATATGAACTAAAACATCAATCATGCCAGATAAACTTGGACGATGTGAAGAAAATGTTGCTCAAATTATCACAAGATGTTGCAATTCATGCTACATTAGGTTAGGAATGGAGGGAGAAATCTCTCATTCTATTGAAAAATGAAATTGGCTATTATATCAAATCTAATTCAAATAACTAAATCAAATCTAATCCAAATAACTAAATCAAATCTAATCCTAACAATTCTTCCTTAAACTAAACACAAATAGTAATCAATTTATATTACAAACTTCCACCCTGTGTAACTTCATCAATTCCCATGTGTCATTTCTGTTTATTGCTCATATCCATGGCTTGCCTCCATGTCTCACTCTTCAATGCGTCTTTAAATCAATGTGTCTTCAAAGTTTACAGGTTTAGTAGTGGTAAACATGGTCGAGTGAGCTTCATCACCTTCTTTACAAAAAAACTTCTCCTATTGTATAGTGTCCCATCCAGACTTCATCATCTTCTTCACAAAAATCTTCTCTTGCATAGTCTCTCATCCAGACTGGTGGTCTCTTATTCCTCGCCTTATTCGAGCTAGGAGAGCTTGCTTCAGCTAGAGAGCCAGAGGAAATATTTTCCTCTGCAGTATTTTCATCTGCCGCTTCTATATCATAGAGTCTGTAAGCTTTTGATTCTTCATTAATTTCCAGCAAAACATAACCCAAACTCTTATCATCTAGCTTAGTTCTCCGAGCTGCTTCCTCTGTTTGTCTCTAAATTAACTCGAGCTCACGATATTGTTCTTCTTCCTTCCACTGTAGCTCCAAAGCTAATTGTAGCTTAGCTTTTTCTACCCTTCTCCTATTCTCTTCCAGCATTTTATCGAGCTCACGATATTATTCTTCTTCCTTCCACTGCAGCTCCAGAGCTAATTGTTGCTTAGCTTCTTCTACCCTTCTCCTATTCTCTTCCAGCATTTTATTGAGCTCACCTCTCTCTTTCTGTGCTTGTTCTTCTTTTTGTCTTGTAGCATTAAGAGCGACTTCTTTTTCAAGCTGCACATCAACATCATCAAACAACTTCTTGCGAGCTTCCTCTATTCGCTTCTGTATTTCTAATTTAGTCTCTTCAGAGTTTAGTCTTTCTTCAACATTCTTCTGAATTAATTCTTCCATCCTCCTAGCTACATCTTTTTCTAACTTCTTTTCGGCATCACAGGTGACCTTCTTCTCTTTTATCTCCTCTGCTTTTGTTACCTTCGTCGCCACATTCTAGACCTCCAAGTCTTCATCTTCTATTTTCAAACATTTGTCAACCAATGGCTTCATCTTTGTATGAACAGAGAACATGCAATTCGCCATCATTTGTGTGTTCATTATCAGGTCCCATTGTTGATGATAGATTCTGCAGGTTCCTCCTTTGATTAAAATCACCAAGCGCTTCTCCTGTAGCTGCCCTATGCTTAGCAAATTGTTGGTGAGATTGGGGACATAGTAGATATTTGTCACTGTTTGTGTGATACCTTCAACTTCGAATCTGGCACTACCTCTTCCTTCAACTGCCAATTTTGAGCTATTTTCCAACCTGACAGTGTGTTTGAAACTTTCGTCAAGCTCAACGAACCATGTTTTGTCCCCTGTCATATGATTTGAGCACCCGGAATCGAGAAATCAAATGCCTTCTCTTTCAACTTTACTTTTCTTTGTGTACTCCATCAATAGCAGTTCTTTCTCCTTGTCAAATTCAGCATAAATGACAGCTTCTTTTTCTAAGCCCGGACATTCAAATTGGTAATGCCCTTGCTTTCCACATCGAAAACAGTTGATGGTCGACCCATTCATAAAAGATCTACCTCTTCCCCGTCCTCTAGAGTAACCTCTCCCTCTCTAAAATGTCCCTATGTCTCTTCCTTGTCCATACCTTGGTACATTCTCGACCTGCAAAACCTGCTCTTCACTCCTCTTATCAATCACCTTTTGTTCATGTACAAACAAAGATGCATGTAATTCATCGACTGTTAATTGGTCAATGTCCTTGGATTCTTCAATTGAGCATACTACGAAGTTGAATTTATCGGTGAGACTTCGAAGTATTTTCTCAATAATTTTGACATCTGGCATATCTACTCCGCAATTCCTCATGTCATTAGTAGTCGACATAACTCTTGAAAAATACTCAGAAACACCTTCTCCTACATCTCTAAAGTTTCAAATGTTTTTCAAAGTCGTTGTCGCTAGGCTCATTTCACTCTAGCATTTCCTTGATACTTGAGTTTCATTGAATCCCACAATTGCTTGGAAGTATCCTTTCGAATGATAGTTTTCAAAACACTCTTATCAATGGATTGAAAGAGATAATTCTTTGCTCTGAGATCCTTAAGTCTTGCTTCATTGATTTCCTTTTGCTGGGCTGCGCTTAGTGCTTCATTTCCTTTTGGTTCCTCGAAATCCGATTGAATAGCACTCCAATATTCCTTGGAAGGCAAGAGATTTTCCATAACCAAACTCCAATGCTCGTAGTCTCCATCGAATTTAGAACACATGGTGTAGCAAAGCTTTCTAAATCACTCGCCATTTGTTCAATGTTTTTCCTCTCAAACACTCAATTTGTGTATTTCTTCTCTCACGTCGAATTAAGCTCTGATACCAAATGTTAGGAATGGAGGGAGAAATCTCTCCTTCTATTGAAGAATGAAATTGGCTATTATATAGCATTACAAAATCAAATCCGATATGACTAAATTGGGTATGACTCAATCAAATCTAATTCAAATAACTAAATCAAATCTAATCCAAATAACTAAATCAAATTTAATCCTAACACATTAAGGAAGAATCAAACTTTCATTTATTCTTTGATATTACAAAATTTGGGTGGATGATAATTCACAGTTCAGAGTATTAATATATTTTAAGACTTAGTGGCTAATTATGGTCATAAAGTAATAGTCGCTAATTGTGGTCATAAAATAGGAATGTTAAACTCTTGAAATGCCTCATGGATTGTCAAAGGTTTTCATTTTGAGGCCATATAAAGCCAAATATGTGGTCCTTGTAAAGTATGCTTGTAAAATGCAGTAAAAAAAGAGTACTTGTGCTCTCTTTTAGCTAAGGGCTAAGTTTCTTTGCAATTTTATGTAATTACATGATTAAAATCATTCAAGCTTGACACGATCAATCTTGTTTGTGGAGTGATTTGAATCTCGACGAAGTGTTCTTGCCTTGAGAAATTTGATCAACAAGGTAATCTGAATTTTGTTTTCCGTCGGAGTGATTTCTTATCATGAGGGCTAAGTTTTTTTTTTTTTTTTTAACCTTTTCCTTTAACTAATGCCTAAGTTTCTTTAGTATTCTATGCAGTTTAGATTGCATGTTTAGGATCATTCATGTAAGACATGATCAATCTTGCTTGTGGAATGATTTGAATCCCAAACAAGTGTTCTTGCCTTCAAATAACAGATAAAAAAGGTAATCTCAAACTTACTTCCCTTGTAGTGATTCCTTTTTTTTAGTATCAGAGCTTAAGGTTGAAGATCGAATATATATTTTCTTTCCATTTCTTTTCAATATAGTTTTCATTGTTTTAGCTTATAATCGATCCAAAGTTTAAAAAAAATCAATATTTGCTCTATTGAAAAAATTGAGAGATGAGAATGAGAGCTTCATCTTTGTAAATGAGTGCAAATAGAGTGACCTAAAATTCCTTGAACATATACACATGAGAGAGAGTGTTTGAGGTTGTAACGACTCGCTTTTCAAGGGACTCGAACCACGGACCGCTACTTACTGACGTGAAAATAAGTAAAAATGTGTAAAATTTAAAATTTTTAAACATGCACTCACATAAAGAAAAAATTAGATTTAGTACAACATTGTTTAAAATACATCACAAATTGAAGACCCACACGATGCACACACAAAAGAACATGCCACATGTAGTTCGTAAAATCTAGGAATACAAAAACACAAAGGGTTCGTAAAGAAAACATATCAATGGGTACACGACACCGCTCTAGCCCAAAACTCTATAGCCCCCAACTCGTGTGTGTCTAAATCGCATCCACTCCATCATGCCTCATCTGAAAGAAAGTCAAAGTAGTAGGAATGAGTATATAAAATATACTCAATAAGCAGCTTTCTGGTACTTCATAGTTCGTTATCAAATTTTATTTATTATAGTTCACTCGTTCGGTGTCTTATTCTCATTTGGGGATTCATTTCCCAACAAAGGTGCCTCCGAGGCTACCCCTAGGTTTACTCATTCTATTTCTTGATTCTTGGTCCTAATTGGACCTCCCATGCTCGGAATATTCTCAAGTTCTCTATGTCTACAGGATAGTCATTTCTACTAGTCTCTCATCATCATCAAATCTCTAAGTCCTCGAGATGCAACTTTGGTGCTCAAAGTTCAAACATTCTAGGAACTGACTAACTCTCAAGTATACTATTGTGGACTCCCACCACTCATGATAGGTTGACTTAAAGCAAACAACTAGCAAACTTCCTATAAGTCCTCACAAAGTACTATCTCTAATAAAATAGGTCAGTTCAATAGTTATTTGGACCCCTGATAATCGAGTCAGGTTTACGATTACGGGTTAGTTGGCAAACCCCTAATTGTTCCCGTATAACCACTAACTCACATGCATGAACAATAAATCAAGAGTCATAAGATCGACCAACTCTAATGTACCATTGTGGATCCCTGTCCTGCATGACAAGTCCACTAATGGAAAATTAATTGGCAAACTTCCTAGAAGTCCCCATGGAGTACCATCAACGATAAAATGGCCAGTTTTATAGTTATTCAGACCCCTGAAAATGGAGTCAGGTTTACGGTTAGGGGTTAGTTGGCGAATGTCTAACTATCCCCGTATAATCGCTAACATCACAACATATATAACAGAGACATAGCATAATGATCTAAATATGGAAACCTAGTCATAAATTTCAATCATAGGACAAGGCATACGTATTTCAGTACACTTACATAATCACATTTAACATGTTTCATCTCTAACTCATTTTTTGCTCAAACATGTATAATAAGTTTCCTATAACATGCTTTGTATCATATTAAAGACATGCTCTCAATTTTGATCACATCATAACTCAATAGTTTATTCCTCGTTAACGCGCATCATAATGTTCAACGTGCTCTTACGTACATCAACTCATTTGATGCTCAAATTTCTATGACATACTTCTCATATCATACTTTCATGCATACTACGATTATAGTTAATTCCAAGATTTTGAAGTACCACTTATTTGGGAGGCGTGACACTATTTGTTGAGTTTGCTTCTCGGGTTCCAAAATTTGCAAAACTCCTTTTTTTTTTTTTTCCCTAGTAAATCATGAACTTGTCATAATTCCTACATTGGTAAAATGAGAAATGCGGGTGAAAACTGTGCTAAAATCGGAGTTAAAATTGGAGAATTACACAAAAAGGAGGAAAATCGGCCTAATTGAACGGAATTGGGTCGGAACGCTACCCCTCCTCAATTCTCGTAGATCTGTTCAGGTTAAAATCATAGGTACTTATCTTCTACATGTTCGAGGGTTTCTAGAAAAGAAAAACTTATGAAACTCTTATCCAAGACGATGCCTCGATCCTCTGCCTCTCTCCGTCTCTCTCAACCCTCCTACCTCAAGGTTCAAGGCTCCGCAGTAGAAGTCCTTAAAATTGTTCCTAATCGAACGACAGACGTTCACAGGTCTCAGGCGCAAGGTCTTCGGCGGATGTGGGTTTGCAACGATTTTTTTTTTTTTTCTCTCAAGTGGCCTTGAAAATGGGTGGTTGAGCGGTCCTTTTGTCGCCAATGGCTTCCTGACGCACCGCCTGCAGCAGTGTAGGGTGGCGTTTGCCACACATTTTCCTTTTTTTGTTTTAAATTTATTTAATTTATTGTTGCAGGTGGGTATTACAAAAGTGGTATGTATTTTCCTAACTTATTTTTGCACCAAAGTTTCACAAATAGATTTGAGGAAGAATTCTTTTGAAAAGGTGAAGAACGATATGAAGCAAGATATTAATCATGCAAGATAATCTTCAAAAAAAGATGCGAAAAAAATGTTGTTCAAATTATTACAAGATGTTACATGTCATGCCAAAGAATAAAACTTCATTTATTCTTAGATGGTTATAAAATTTTGGTGGATCATAATTTAAAGTTATGGTATTTCATTAATGTATTCTAAGATTTTTATTTAAGGTTATATTAGCATAGTGGCTAAGTATATTCATAAAATATACACCGTGGATAATTATAGTATTAAAATATAAAGTTACAACTCTTGCAATGTCTCATCTAATGTTGTCATGTATGTTGTCTTTGCAAAGGAGACTTCGAAAAAATGTAGTAAAAAATAGCATTTGTGCTTTCTTTTAGCAAAAGACTAAAAAGGCGGGTAAATTTTTCGCAGAATAAAATAAAGGAATTTAAAACATTATATTTACATTATATCAAAATAGAGTTTATACATAAGTATTCAAAACACAGCATACTAGTTAAAACACAAAATAATGAACAGACACAAAACATTTTAAAACATAAGGGTTGAGGACGACGGGTGAGGTTAGTCTATGGCATCTGCTCCAGAGTCTACTCTCGACCTCGACCAGCTCCTTATCACCTAGAAAAAAAATGGAGAATAAGAAATGATTACAAGACTCAGTAAGTAGCCTACTTGTAGGCTCTTAATCGTGTCCTTGATATGCTAGCTAAAGTACCACATTCTTTGTTCTTGTTCTTGTTGTAAGTACTTAGGCCCTCTAATTCTTGTTCTTGACTTGGGTTCTTATCTTGATCTTTCTAGACAACCTTGGTCCTTGAATTCTAAAACCTTGGTTTTCCTTTAACGGCCTTAATACTATGGTTTTTGGTTTTTGGTTCTGGGTCCTTTGTTCCTAGTTCTTGTCCTTAGAACTAGGATCTTGATCCATGTTCTAGTCCTTGATCTTTCTCTTGTTCTTGGTACTTTCTAGGTTCTTGTTTTGTTCTTGGTTAGTTCTCCAAGACACTCCCCCTAGGATTTACGACACTAGACATGCACCTGACAATCTGGTGTCCAAGGCTTCATGTGTTCCAAGCGACACAGCCTTAACCTACGTCCAAGGTTTCATGTGTTCCATGCGATGTAATCTTACCGCATCTTAGAGCTTGCCCTTCAATACGGTTTGCTTAACCTATGCCCAAGGCTTCATGCGTTCCAAGCGGCATAGTCTGAAAACGTACATCCAAGTCTTCTTACGTTCCAAGTGATGTAGTCTTAATACTGCAGCAAGGGCTTGCCCTATAATACAGTCTGCTTAACCTATGCCTAAGGTTTCATGCGTTCCAAGCGGCATAGTTTGAAAACCTATATCCAAGACTTCTTACGTTCCAAGAGATGTAGTCTTAATACTGCATCAAGGGCTTGCCCTATAATACAGTATGCTTATCTACGCTCAAGGCTCATGCATTCCAAGCAGCGTAGTCTAAGTCATGAGCATGTTGCACCGTGGGAGGTCTTAGGAGGTTCTCGATTCGTGGCTAAGGTAACTTACTCTCTTCTAGTTCTCCGTGACCTTAGACTACTCCCCTTGATAGACCATAAAGGTCACATGCTCGGTGCATACTTGAACATGGCATCCTGCAAGTCTGCAAGGCATCTCTTCTAGGCGAGGGAAACTCGAGGCATGACATCCCTCAAAAGAAACATGGTGCAGGGCATCCCACTTAGAAGAGGAGTTCTTTGGCACCGCTTGGTGGGAGGTCATGGGTCACTTTAGACATGACTAGAGTATTACCAAGCATTCTTGAGTTTCTGAGTTTGGGGACCTTGGTCCTTCATCCTTGAGTAGTACCTACCATTCTTCTTACTTGGGTAGTTGTAAAGCTTGTGCGTCGTTGTTCTTGGTTCTTAATCTTGTAAGTTTCTAAGGTCCTTCATTCCTTGAGACATAAGTTGTAACTTGTATTTGTAACCATATGAACCCATCTTAGCGTAAGTTGTTCTGGAAGACCATTGATTCCTAGGGAGTTCTTTAGGGGGTTCTAGAAGAGTCTTGATACTTGTGGTGTTTCCTTTAGGTGTTTCTTGGGTTCTAACTTGGTTTAGGTTCCAAACTTGCTCCAATCAACTTGAAACCTCAAACATATCTTCATGTCCTTCATAATCGACCTTATAACAAGTAGAAATCATTTGGAGCACGTATAGACCTTGAATTTCCATAAGTAGTCCTAGGGGCATTTGGTCATTTTACCCCTACTTTTTGGTTTTGCTACTTAACATATTCCAATGACTTTCAAACTTCACCATATCATAAAAAATCATACAATAAGATCTATTACAGAGTTTCATAGAATTTGGAGGTCATCTAGGTCATGAACCGTAGGTAGTCTTCCTTAAAGGCATTATGGTCATTTTGCACTATTTCTTGGTTTACCTACTTATCCTTATCCAATAACCACAAAAATTCGTATATAACCTCAACATGCTATAACATGCTCAGCATTAAAATTTCATAGACAGTAAAATTCATCTAGTGGGTTATTTTTGTTGGGATTTATGTCCTAAAACTCATAGTTTGTAAACAAAAGCATATTCTATTTTCAATAAAGTTATTATTGTTGTTTATTCAGTAAAGATTGTTATTGAATAAAGTGAACTTTACGATCATTAATCTAAATTCAATAAACTAAGAACACTCTGGCTATAGTATGATTACTTGAACTATATGTAGAGACATAAGAATTGATCAAGTTCAATTTTATAGTCAAAATGATCTATAGTATAAGGATAAGACTGAGTACCTTATTTTGGGGACACTATGGATGCGACCCACTTTTGTATATGATATGAACAATGTGATCACTAAATTGTACATGTGAAGACATGTGAGTGGGGGCGTCCTATGCAATGAGTATTGCATAAGATCGGACCATGAAGAAAATCACTCTCACTTTATAATGTCGTTTACTATTGAGACTAATTTTCTTTTCATTCGATGACCTAGGTAACTCAATCTTAATCCTGAGCTAACCATGAACTCCTGTTTATTCAGAATTATCCTTAGATTTGCATGGGTGAGAGTGACTCAAGTTCGCCGACTCAATAGGCCTCCCATTTCAAGGGTAAGACTGGGTAAATGGCTGGGGACGTGGGGTGCAAGATGAAATTCACTCCTACCCACTTTTAGGGATAGAAGAGAGGTAGTTCCCTTAAGTACTGACTTCAGGTCTTGAACAAGGGGCCCCACCCTCTCATTGGTATGAGAGGGATTCGATTTACTGGTTGGACCACAAACCAATTGTTCATTAGAGGATCAGTGAGACATAAGAAACAAGAAGTAACTTTAGGGGTAAAACGGTAAATTGACCCAGTTCTAGTTACGAACAACCTGTGAAGGATCGACTTACTAATCATGATTATATCAAATGGACAGAAATATATCTATAGTGAGAGGAGTGCAACTACTAGGCTATAGTGGAATGTCCTAGTAGTTAACGAATGTTGGTTAACAAGATTAATGAGTTTAACCAGTTAATCTTAGATCATTGGAGCCCATGATCTATAGGTCCATTAGGTCTCTATGCTAGCTCATATCGGACTAAACCATAAAACAGTGTGACGAGTGAGTTCGAAGTGTTCGAATTCAAATTAGGGAGAATGCGCTACATATATACGATATATTTAACTGCATTTTTGTTTTATTTACGAATTAAACAAAAAGAGAGAATCTGAGATATTTAAATAAGATTTAATATCTTAATAAAATATGTGTCGGTATTAATTGAGATTGTCATTTGAATTAATATTAAATATTAATTAAATAGTTTAATTAATCATTTAATATTACTTTAATTTGAAATTAATAATTCAAATTGATTGTTGAATAAAAATGAAGAAAGTCAAAATATTGACTTCATTTAATGGAAAAATCTATGTCAGTGGAATTTTGAGGTGTCAAAATTTGGTTTAACCAAACTTGCATGCTTGCCAAATAAATCCCACAAATTTGAGTGAAATTTTGAGTGTCAAAATTTGGTTAACTCAAGCATGCACATTTGCCACATAATCCCAAACATTTGAGTGGAATTTTGAGTGTCAAAATTTTGTGATCTCAAATTTGCATGAACATGCAAACATGACTCTATAAATAGAGTGATCATAATACATGAAAGTTCTTCTTGTTGGTGAAAAACCTTGAGAAAAACCTCTCATAAACACTCTCTACATATATACAAAATCCCTCCCAAGTTTAGTCACTCACTGGATTCCACAATCTCGTTCTAAGGTCGGAGGATAGTGGAGAAGACACTAGTAGTGGTTCGAAACTGGTTCGTGAGGAAAAAAGAATTTGAACTACAAAAGGTTAGTATTCAAACTCATTAAGTTTTAATACGTATGAACATGCTAGTTATTTACTATAATTGATGTTCTAAAAGTGCCTAATATCCAAATTGCTTTCGCATGTATTATATTAATACCTTCAATTTTAATGTTACCTTATTACCGAGTAATTTGATCGGTTTAGGGCTAACTTACGGTTCTTTGAGTTTTTCTTTCATATATCCTAAATCCATACTTGTTTTATGGTTTATATGGAAATCCAAGCGATTCCTACAAGTATTTCTTAACAAAAAGTTCAAGGTGGCTACTTACCTCATTGTCGACGTTCGGGACCTCTGTTCTTGGACTTCCAGTACCCGAATTACCTCAAATTTCCTTTCAGAGACTCCTTATTGTGTCTAGTTTCTTTTCATGGATCGTAGCCTAAGATATTTTCTTCCAAAGATTGTCCAAAATATGATTTCTCGCCGGAGTAAAAACAGAGGATTTTTTCTTATTGGGTAGCCGATTCTAGGGGTTTTCGAGGCTCGATTTCTTCACGAAACCTCTTCCTTATTCTTCCCTCAAGATAAAGGAATTGGTTTGGAGGAACGACTTTGAGTGTGGGATCTTAATTTTGAGAAACCACTCTCGGTCTGTAAGTTTCCCGACACCTCTGATTTTCGATCTCTTGGGTATCTTGTTCTACGACGTTTCAACTCTCAATTTTTTCAGCAAAGTTACTCGAGTTCTTCCTACGAAGCTAAAGGAATCCTTAATTTGAAGGAAAAGAGGCCATAGATAGGAATTTGACACTTACCTTCAATTTGAGCCCGAAACAAATTTTCTTCAATTGGGCACGTTCCTGAGGTTATTTCTCTTTGTGGTCTTCTATGGAAACATTCCTTGAAGGTGGAGAAACTTATTGGGATCTTCTTTGATCAGAAAATTCTTTTGTATCCTCGGATTGAAATTTTGAGTTTTCCTTGAAGCTCTTTACTGGTGAATTGGATTGGAGGAATAGTTTCTAGGACTTTCAACACTTGTTTCCTTCATAGAACTTGTGGGTAATCTTGTTTAGAGGCTATAAGAATAAGATTGAAAGGAAATAGTGGAGAATTACTCTCGAACTTGGAAGAAATCCAAGAGTAGGAGACTCAAAATCTAAACACTTATTGCCAAAGACTGCGAGCTTGACCTTTTGCTCAATTCTTGTTCCAAACGATTGCCCCAACTTCATAATTTATAGGGGAAACTTAAACTGACATTGAGAGCTCCTGAATCGTCGTGAATTGTCAGTTAGATTTTCTGGAAAATCTGTCAGAAATATCTACTCCGATCAGAGCCTCACCGACTCTGGTTTTGAATCCTAGCCGTTGGATGTGATGATCCGTGAATGTTCTAGAATATATCCAAGTTTGGAGGAGATCCAACGGCTGAGAGTCGAGATTCAAAGGATTTTGTGTAGAAGGTACTGTGAAGGTTCTTATTTTTTAGCAGAATGGCAAATCCGTAATCATCCTTAACTTCAAGGGTATTTTGGTAATAATTAACTAGCATAAATGTCAACACTTTCCATGTTGGCCTTCCTTTAATTTTCTCCTTAAAAAAATCAGGTCGAATATTGTTCTTATGAGTTCTTTGTTCATCGATAACTGTCGTTCCATCTCTCACGACCCTATTTTTCATTTTATTTCTTATCTTAAAAATAGTCCTCTCTTCGAGTCTTTAACATGGCTTGACGAGAAACGTGCACAAGATATCATTACTCTCGTTCACATTAAAAGAGTCGCAATGTATCTTGTTGTAAGATGTTAAGTAAATTATTTGTTGTCTTCCTTTCCAAATTATTGCTCCCAAAAACCAACAACACTTTCAAAACCGTGGGCAAAACTAGTTCCCCCCACCGCCACAAACATTTAATTTCAAATTTTGCATCAACACGTTGGAAATACTTATTTCCAATTTAATGTGAAAAATTATTATTATTATTATTATTTAAAAAAAAAAAAAAGTTGCTGAAATGTAAAATTTTGAAAGGAAAAAGTGGTTGAAAGAACGTTTTAGGCATGGACGAAAACAACGTAGGAAACTATGACAATTTGAAATAAGCAAAATCCTCGTCAATAAATTAAATAGTTCATTAAAACAAAACATTTTAGGCATGCGTTCAATCAACCAACCTCCCCCACATCCATCTTTCTTTTTATTTTTTTTCTTTCTTGCCTAAAATTTCACAACAATCAAATATCTTTATAAATTACAAATAGGAATAAAGTGAGCTATCTTGATACGATCATCCACAACGACCCACATAACATTATACCACTGCGTGCTCTTTCGTAAATCTGAGATAAAATTCATGCTTACTTCTTCCCACTTCCACTAAGGTACATTCCTTGGTTATAACAACCCTGCACGTCATTATTTCAGTGTCTCTACCAGCTAACAAGTCAAACATTAGCTCACAAATTTTGTTACCTACCTCTTTCATTCTCTACCATCAATAGCCACCCTTCAAATCTAATACATCTTTGTACTTTTATAGTGAAATGTATAGGATGTATCATGGACTTTAGTCCAAGTTTCTTTTAGGACCTTTTTGTCACGGTCGTACTTTTCCAATTGTGCGGCATCGCGATCTTTGACACACTCACAACAACCCTTGAGAGGAACCCAAACTCCATATTCATTTTTTGCCTGATATTGTAGTTTCATTGGACCTTAGGTAAGATTTGTCTTCGTCAACCAAACATCACTTGTGAGGAATCCAAGCTTATTCGGCCACACACGTCGCCTGCGTGTACATGTTCAATCATCTGCAACAAAACCGACTTGCCTCTACATTATAAAAGTCTACCATGACATTTACTTATCGTGGCACCAACCCATACAATAGTGATGTCTGAAAGCTTGTAACACAACTCTGTGTTGGCACTGCATTTTAGCGAACTCTTCACTGGCCACCTTTATGTGGCAACATTGCTTTGACACTTCTTTGGTCTTGCTGCATGTTCACTTCTCTTTGCCCATGTCCAGCTAGTTCTCACTTTTCGAGCTCGATGTTAGACTTGATCCTCTTGTGAAACCACCCACCTTTGGCACAAGACAGTGGCTTAATAAATACACGTGTGCTTGCACTTTGGAGCATATTCATGGACTGAATAACCCATTGACTAGGGTCCTCCCTCGCTCAAACTTGGTTGCCTCTATGCAGCAAGGTCATCCCCCATAAGAACTTGTGTTGTGCTCAACTTTGCATTTGGTCGATTCTCGTCTTGTCTTGACCCTCGACTTCTCTGCTTGCAACTACTTACACTATTCCACTAATGCGAAGGGTTTTTTGGAAGACATTCGACCTGATGCGTCCTCTATTTCATCTCTTGCCCACATCAGCACCTCAATACCTTGGCAAATGAGCTTGGTCCTGCTTGATGCGTAGATCTCCCCACACTTAAGTGTCAACACATGAAACTAAGGATCTTGGAGAAGTCTTGGTTTCAACCCACAACTGAATTCTGATTTTGACCCACAACTAAATTTTGATTTTGACCCGCAACTATCCTGCCAAATCTGACACTCTTTACACACTTGTAAGGTCATTGGCCAACCCTTGGGTTCTGTGTCTTGTTGACTAGACACACAAAGTGTACTTATGATATCAACTGCCATGTTTGTACTTTTTCAAACGTGCGGTATCGTGATCTTAACATGCTCATGACAAGCCTCAAAGGGAACTCAATCCTCATACTCATTTTTTGCATGACTTTGTGGCTTCATTGGACCTTAGACGGGATTTGTCTTTGTAAACCGAACATCACTTGTGTAGAATCCAAGCTTGTTTCACCACACACATCGCCTGCGCGTGTATATTCAATCATCTGTGGCACAACCGATTTGTCACTACACTAAGTCAAGTCATTCGGCTTGACCTTGCTTATACTTGGGATTAAGGTCTCTCAATGCAATGTCGCATCCCATCGTCTCATCTTGGTTTTTAATTAACATGAACCATATTTCTTGGCCCCCGTGACACATAACCTTGAAATATTTCAAATATATTAAAATACCCTAGTGTCACTAGGTGTCGTTGGCCATTGAAAACGGGTCCACGTATCATTCATAACATTGGAACATCCCGAACATCTATCCATCTACATTTTATTGAGGGATTGTGATATGGAATCAACCCAATGGAAAGTTTTGGAATGAATTACCTTGATGATCAAGATCAAAAGTAAAGAAAACTCGTCTCTAAACTCGTGATTTGAATCACTCGACAAGATATTTGATCAATACCACTATGACTCTAGAATGGAAGTTCTAAACATAGGAATTTTCAAAATAAAAAGCTTAGCTCTCAACAAAGCTAAAATAAGAAACTCTATTCTTTTCAATTCCAAAAATATGATATCTATCATGAAAGAAATGAAGTTTTATATAGCCTTTGTTAACTTAACCTAGTGACACATAACCTCCTTATTAAAATGACTAGTTAATTAGATATACCCATAATCTCCATATTAAAATGGCTCGTTGAGAAATACTCATAACTTCCATGTTAAATTGAAATGTGTAAAACCTCCTCGATATTAGAATAAGGTTGTAGATCAGCCTTGTCTTCAATCTCCGTGTTTAACCCATTGAGAAACCACATCATGAGAGCCTCTATGTCCTCAACGAGATCAAGTCGATCCATCTGTGTATCCATCTCCTTGTAATAATCCTCCACAGGCTTGCGTCCTTGTTTCAATGCTTGAAGCTTTTGTGCCATGTCCCATTGAAAATATTGTGGAACAAAATGCTTCCTCATGGACTCTTTCAACTTGTACCATGAATCAATTGCTGCTTCAAGATTTCTTCTCCTACTTGACATCAATTTATCCCACCAAATTTGAGCATATTGTTTGAATTAAGCAATGCATAGTAGTACCTTCCTTTCATCACCCAAATTATGACAGTTGAACACCGACTCCACCATTTTCTCCCATTCAAGGTACTCCTATGGATCTGTTTTATCATAAAACTTGGAAAGTTTTAATTTGATGCTCTCCACGTTACGATCAATTCTATCTTCATAAGGAACTCGTTGTTGAAAATTATGATGGTTTCTTCCATGGTCTCTCCCTCGCATCAAGGCACGACCACCCGCATGTGGATTATCCTCGTCTTGATCAAAACTGTCTCCTTCATATTAGTCAACATGTTGTGCAGGTGGTGGAATCCTCTCTAGAGCTTGATTTTGAATCTCCAATCTTCCTATTCGATTTGTCAACTCTATTCCTCGAATTAATCTTTCCATGGTTCATTGTTGTGCTTCTTTTGCCTTAGTAATGTTACAATTATATTCTGGATTTTCCATGCAACAAAAGAAAGTTAAAAGAGAGAGGAAAAAAAAGGACCTTACAAGCGCTCACTCACGTGTGTTCACTCATGTTTAGCATTCAACACTCGAATCAATGTATCACTCCCTTACTAACTCACCCTCAAAATTGAGCACACACAAATCACACTCCAAAACACATTGGGATGTGAGGCAAACTATGTTATAGAGCTAAGTGCAATTCAAAGTGAATAGATAGCACACTTAACACACAAACAAGGGTATTAAAGGAGGAATCCGAATAATAACAAAGAAACGAATTAAAGATAGAAGATGAATAAGGACGATTAATTTAGTTGGAGTAACATATAATAAAAAAAAGACATTTAACATTAATAATTTTTTTTTTATTTTTTATTTTTTATTATTTAAGTGATTGTCAAAATCCAATAAGTTTACCATCAAGAAATCAATTTAGAAGATCTTAAAGAAGAACAAAATATTGATAAGATCAAGACCTAACACTTTATAAAATATGTCAATATGTCAACAAAATATATATATATATATGTAAGAGAATTAAAAGAGATAAACGTAAGGAAACATATATTCGACATCGAGCCTAAAGCTCCGAGACCAAATGATATGAAATCAATCCAAGGAAAAGTTTTAGAATGAATTACCTTGATGATCAAGATTAAGAGTAAAGAAACTCGTTTCTAAACTCGTGATTCGAATCACTCTACCAGAGGTTTGATCAACACCACTTGAATGACTCTAACATGTAAGTTCTAAATATAAGAATTTGAAAAGTAAGAGCTTATCTCTCAACCAATCTAAAATATAAACTCTATTTTTTTCATTCCAAAAAATAGTATGTCAAACATGAAAGAAAAGAAGACTTTTTATAACCTTTGACAACTTAGCAGTGACACATAACCTCATTAAAATGGTAGTTAATGAGAAATACCCATAACCACCATATTAAAATGACTAGTTAACCATGAAATATCATAACGTACGTGGGTTGCAATATAACCTTAACTTCTATATTAAAAATTAGCTTAAATGACAAACAAATATTTAAATTATAATTAAATAATGCAATAAATGAAGTATGTTTATTGACCATCCTTGGACTAGTTCCATAAATTCAATTATGAGTTCATTAAATGCAAATTAAAGTGCATTTAATGCACCTCTATCTTGAAGCTTAACTTTATACATGTAAAGAATGTCTCCAACGTCTTTTTAGAATGAAGCTCACCATAGCTTGAATATATGCGACTAAAGCTTGTTGTAGCTTCTTGGCTTTCATCCTTGTCATTGGACCTTGAAGTATGAAAATTCCTTGGTCGTGGTTCATATCACATTGGCCCTCACGTGCTTATGCTATGTCATTTACGGATATTGTACCGGATAGTAGGTACAAAATTCAACCTCTGACACATGGGTAGGGACATAATACTGACACACTCGTGTCGCCCAATACTATCCTTAAAAAATCTATTTCAAAGAAAGTCTCTCAAGACACTCGTCTCGGAACCCTGCCCTCAATGTGACATATGCATGTGCCACAGGGTAGCTCGCTTAGGCCACAAGACTCAGGAGTGGTGGAGAGGTGACAACATGCCCCTCCCATAAGGTACATTTTTAGGTATTTCCAAATTGTCAGGTGTAGACATGATTTTGGAGAACGGACATACGATGTCATGGAGCATCCGTCCGGTGCCCTATTGACACCAAATTTTGCAAGCTTTCATATTTCATATGGACGGACTCGACTTCAGAACTGCATGCCTAAATGCTCTTCGAAATCTCAACTTTCGAAGTTAAGGCTCAGTACTGTACCCTTTCCTTGAACAAACTCTTGTCTACTTGTTTCCCTTATCTTGCTTATACCTCATCTTCTCTTCAATGCTTACTCTATATGGTGT
Organism: Cucurbita maxima; assembly: GCF_002738345.1. Lineage (NCBI taxonomy): Eukaryota > Viridiplantae > Streptophyta > Magnoliopsida > Cucurbitales > Cucurbitaceae > Cucurbita > Cucurbita maxima. Next base: position 365,498 of record NW_019272096.1, on the reverse strand, counting down.
GTTAGATGACGCACCATCCTCTTTGGTCTCATCATAACACTCGTCTAGGCTCTCACATGGTCATCTCTTCTTTTGTCGTAATATGAGGGTCATAACCTACTCTCTTCATAGTAAGGTTGTGACATTTTTCATCCTTTGACACACATATGATCTTACCACAATAACACGTCGTCTAACAATACTGATGATTCCTTCGATCTCTTTGTCTCCTATTTTTCCCAGATTTGGTAGAGGTGTGTATTTGTTGTCTATACGTCTATGATATGCTTTCAGATGTTAGGCTGGACTGATAGCTATATTAATTACATGGTGATGCCTCTAAATACAACCTTAATATCGATCTTTTGAATCTAAGAAAGAACTGGTACATCGTATGATGACAAAGAATACCATATCGAGAGAGTCCTAATGATCACTTGATTTTTAAATTTCTTGAAATCTCCTGTTGAGATATGATTCAAAGTATTCAAAATAAAGATATGATTTAAAGTAGTTGAGATATGATTCAAAGTATTCAAATTACCAAGATTTTGGGAGATTGTTAGCAGATTTGAATTTATCTATATTTCCATAATTTACTATTTCTGATCTAGTGTATAAGCCTATAAATACTGGAATTGTGTAACTCTTTATATATAGAGTCAGAAAACAATAATAAAGTACTGCAGCTTTGATCTATTTTATCTATTCCTATCTCTTTCGATATTCCCTTCCTCCAACAAATTTGGTATCAGAGCCAAGTTCCTGTCAACACAAGCGTGAGTGATTATTTTCTTTCACAAAACAAAATTGACAGTAGCTGGTTTTTCTTCCTCTGCACCATTGTTACCAATCTTTAATGGTGAGAAATATGAGTGGTGGAGCATCAATTGAAGACCTTTCTCATATTACAGGAGCTATGGGACTTGGTGGAGCACGAGTTTGTTGATGTATTAGAACCCACAATAGAAGAAAAGGAAAGACTAAGAGAAACCAAGAAAAACGATGCCAAGACTCTATTCATTATTCAGCAAGCAGTTCATGAGACTATCTTTTCACGAATTGCAACAGCAACCACATCAAAGCATGCATGGTCAATTCTACCGAAGGAGTTTCTAGGAGATTCAAAGGTCATAATAGTGAAATCGCAATCTCTAAGACGTGATTTTGAAACTCTACTCATGACGAATGATGAATCAATTGCTGACTTTTTGTCAAGAGCAATGACAATAGTCAGTCAGATGTGTACCTATGGAGAGAAAATTTCAGACGAAACAATTGTTGCAAAGGTGTTGAGAAGCTTGACTCCAAAGTTTGACCATGTGGTGGCTGCCATAGAAGAAGCTAAGGATCTATCCATACTCTCCATTGATGTACTGATGGACTCACTTCAGGCTCATGAGGCAAGAATCAATAGGTCATCAAATAGGAATGAAGAAAAGGAACTACAAATGAAGGAGACAGCCAATAACGAAGGCAATGAAAGAGAATGTTTATTTAGTAGGCTGAAGTCGAGGAAGATGAAGATTTCGCAACTTCCATGGTGGTCGTGATAACAGGGGTAGATGGAGAAATGATGGACAAAGACAACTCAATGAACAAAGGAATGTCATACAATGTTACCATTGCAGAAGGTATGGGCACACAAAAGCTGATTGTTGGTATAAAGATCAACGAATGAATTTTGCAACAGAGAATGAAGAAGAAGAAGAAAAGCTTTTTATGGCGTGTATGGATACTAATTCAAAAAAATGTGACTTATGGTTTGTTGATAGCGGATGCTCGAACCATATGACAGGCATCAAATCCATATTCAAAGAGCTTGATGAGACGCAAAAAATTAAGGGGCAACTTGGAAATACAAAAGAGATGCAAGTTGAAGAAAAACGTACAGTGAAAGTCGAAACCAGTCATGGTAAGATAAAACAATTAGATAATGTTCAATTTGTACCTAATTTAGGGTACAATTTATTGAGTGTCAAACAATTAATGATCAGAGGACATTCTGTTCTATTTAATGACAACACATGTGCCATTACACATAAGAAATCAGGCCATAAAGTTCAAATTGTCATGACTTCAAATAAGATGTTTCCACTGGATGTTTCTAACATGGAGAATTTTGCTCTTACCGCTAGCACAAAAGATGACTCGACATTACGACATCTCAGATATGGACATCTTCATATGAAGGGCTTGAAAATACTCAGGGATAAAGGTATGGTTTTTGGATTACCAAGAAATGATTCAACTAATTTATGTGAAGGATGCATTTATAAGTAGACTAGGAAGTCCTTTTCTGTTGGAAAAGCTAAAAGAGCTTCACATTGTCTAGAACTAATTCATGGTGATTTATGTGGGTCAATGCAAACGAAGTCCTTGGATGGGAGGATATACTTTTTACTATTCATTGATGACAATAGTCGCATGAGCTGGGTTTACTTCCTACAACATAAGTCAGAAACTTTTTAAAAGTTCTAGATTTTTAAAGCTATGGTAGAGAACCAAAATGGCTGTCACATTAAAGTTTTTCGCACAGACAGAGGTGACGAGTTCATATCTAAAGAGTTCAATCTTTTTTGTGAAGAAGAGGGCATCCAAAAGGAGTTAACAGCTCCCTACACTCCAGAACAAAATGGAATCGCTGAACGAAAAAATCGAACAATTGTGGAGATGGCAAGAAGTATGTTACAAACAAGGAGACTTCCAAATCAATTTTGGGCACTGTAGCAACATCTGTTTATCTATTAAACCTCTCACCAACCAAAGCTATTATCAATCGAACTCCTTATGAAGCATGGCATGGAAGGAAACCATCTGTAAGTCATTTACGAATTTTTGGTTGTGTTGCTTATGTTTTAAAACATTCTCAAACTCGTCAAAAACTTGATGAAAAATCTAAAAAATGCATTTTCATTGGCTATTATACTCAATCAAAGGCATATAAATTATACAACCCCTTAGTGAAAAGATTTTAGTTAGAAGGGATGTAATATTTAATGAAAACGTGAGTTGGGATTGGAGTAAAGAACAGGAGCAACAAAAGATTACCGTTGAAGTTTCTCCAAATGAAGAGACAAGAGTCAACTCTAGTGCATCTCCTAGTGCCTCCACTGCAACACAAAATGTGTCAAATTCATCATCTTGAGCATCACTAAATAGCAATTCTTTTCTTGAAGAACTTTCGGATGAGACACCTCCAAGGAAGTAAAAATCTTTAGCTGACATATACGCATCATGTCAATTTGCTCTTATTGTCTCAGACCCTATGAATTATGAAGAAGCAACTGAAAAAAAGAGTGGAAGAAAGCCATGGCAGTAGAGATGCAATCCATTGATAAAAATGGAACATGGGATATGGTTGACCTACCAAACAAAAAGTTTTATGGAAATCAACAAGAAGAGGTCTATGTAACACAGCTAGAGGGATTCATAAAGGAAGACAAAGAAACAAAGGTATACAAGCTGAGAAGACATTGTACGGGTTAAAGTAGACATTTACGTAGGCTTTGTCAAAAGGAAAGCTCTGTTCCTGACATCTGCAACTTTGAATCAAGGGGGAGTGTTGAGATATGATTCAAAGTATTCAAAATAAAGATATGATTTAAAGTAGTTGAGATATGATTCAAAGTATGGAGATTGTTAGCAGATTTGAATTTATCTAAATTTCCATAATTTACTATTTTTTATTGATTTAGTGTATAAGCCTATAAATACTGGAATTGTGTAACTCTTTATATATAGAGTCATAAAACAATAATAAAACACTGCAGCTTTGATCTATTTTATTTATTCCTATCTCTTTCGATATTTCCTTCCTTCAACATCTACGAGCATCGGTTAGGTCGAAGGATGTGATTGGTTTTCTCTTTATAATCGATCGGCTCCTTAAAGCAGTCTTTGGTACATCTTTTCTCTCTCTAACCTCCATCTAAAGGATAACCTCACAATACCTTCTAATGTGGCCAACCCGAGCCCTTCTTCGTAGTGTGACACTTTGCCATGTTACTCGTTGGAGCACTGTTACTCTTTTGAGATTAAGCATACTATGACAAGAGTTGTTAATTCTTTCCAGAACCTCTTGGTATTTATCTAAGGCAGCTCTTCATTGGCTCGTGGCTGACCTAATTGAGCCTCCTCTAGGAGTGGTAATGTAATACCCGAATTTTTAGATAAATAAATAAAAAAATAAAAAAACAACATAGGGACAAAAGGGTCATTTTGCCCCTACCTTACCTAAGAGGTCTAGTTGTTTGGGCTCGAAAGAGAAAGAAAAGAAAGAGAGAGAGAGAAAGGAGAAAGGAGAAGTTAGGGTTTGGGAGAGAGGAAGAGCGGATCACAAACCGCCGTTGGAGATCGAAATACAAGGCAAGAAACTTCGAAGCAATACTTCTCTCGGTGCAGGAAAAGAAGTTTGGGTGGTGGATCCACTCATTTCGGCAAGAAAATCTGAGAACGGACAAAGTAAGGTTATGAATTTATTGTTTCAATTTTATCTAGATTTTGAGGAGTTTCTTGAGCGTTAGATCTGAAGTTTTTTGAGGTATGTGACTAAATAAGATTCACACAGGTTTCTTGAAGTTCTTGGACGAGAATCGGACGAAAATCGGAGTTTAGTCGGACTTCGGGTAAACCGATCGAAAACAGAAAATGTGAGTTTTTCTGTATCTTTAACGGCCTTAACTCATCCTATGTTCAAGGAAAAAATAAAGGAAAAAAAAATAAATTGTAGAAGTAGAATATGAGATCTACAATTTTGGTGAAGAAACTTTGTTATGGATTACGGATTTAAAGATAAGAAAATTCGAAGAAAATAGATCGAAACCCTAAACCCTAAACCCTAAACCCTAAACCCTAAACCCTAAAACGTTAATCTGGAAATTGAAACACCTGCAGGAGAGAGAAAACGTCGGCCGGCGTACGGAGGAGAGAGGCGGACCCGCGATCGACACGTGGTGAACTGCGGCTAGAGAGGGGTGTCCCACAGGCTAGTTGACACGTGTCAGGGAGCGGATTCGGGTCAACCCGAGTCTGATCCAGCGCTCCGCACGCGACCCGGGAACCACGCGAACTGAACCGAACCACCCGCTGGCCCGCGACTGGGCGGGAGGCTGCGCGTCAAACACCCTCCAGAGCGCGTCAACGCGCATGTAGGCACGTGAGTGACTGTTTTCCCTCCGTTCGACCTCTGTTTGCTTGTTTTTCGCTCCGATTTCAACTCTGATCCTATTTTTATGTAAATTAGGACCTATCAAGGAAATTCCAGAATTTTTGGAACCTTTTCCGGCAAATAATTCAAGCTTGGGAAGGCACGCGTCAACCATGTAAGTAGCCATTTGGATTCCCACGAGCAGTACTTGTAGGAACCGCTAGGAACAAGTATGCATGCTACCACCCATTAACTTAGCTAGCCGGACCTAGTATATTAGTATGGAAACTGCGAAAATGAAATGATTAAGGAAAGCTTGATATGAAATATTTATTAAATCTGTTTGATTGAGATTCTGATGAAGTATGTACGCATGAGGAGGATGGAAAACTTGTGAAATCTGCGCTCCGGGTAAAGATGGACGTTATCTTCCCATTGAGCATGTTTGTTATATTGCATGAACTGCTGCGTGATAACTCTTATACGTGATGATTGCTTGTGTTATCTTTCTTGATGAATAGGAAGAAATTATGAGCTTAGATTAGGGTGCTTGTGACTAAGTAGACAAGATGAGACCCTAGATTGGGGGACCTCTAGAATACCGTGCAATTAGACCCGCAAAATGATTATCGGCGGATCAAGAGCCTAGAATTTCAAACCCGATAGGTTTGTGAGATCAGGCACGAGGTCCTAGAGATACATGAATCCAAGTCTATGTCACCAAGTTCCACCCTAGAAAGAATAATAGGTCACCACGGTAACTGTAGGTAGCCTGCTAGAGTTGAGCAGTGTAGATAGTCTCATCAGAACCTCCACTTCCCTCTCTCCTCCGATACCATACCGTCAAGACAGAGCTCTGGTACGGTGATCGTTGAGCTTTGCAGATCCGGATAGGGAAGTGATAAGGCAACCCTAATCCTCAGCTCCACGATCCAAGCTTTTGTTTTAGCAAGAACCCTTGAATCAAACTAATTAACATCTCCTTATACGAAATTTGGATCAACCAAGAGATAAAGCTAGAATTAGATTACCTCTTACGATCGAAGATCTAGAAGCAAGATTTGGAACCTTGTTCTAAATTGAGTCACTCCACAATCTAACTTGATCAAGGCTTGATTGAATGACACAATCTAACTTGATCAAGGCTTGATTGAATGGCTCGGGTGCAATTCTACCACAATGACTTTTACATAATTTATAAAATTAAACATAGTTTTTTCTAATAAATGTTGATGTGCTTGAGTAGTTAATGCGATAGACTTGAAATTAATTGAGTTCTTCGCACGTAGGTTCGAATTCTATTGTTGACATATTTTTTTTAATCTTCTTGGCAATAGATCCATTTGGAACATCGTGATTCTTATCAGGAAGTGTGACAGGTGCCTGAGGGGTCTTCTGAACAGGACTCCTGGGCCGTAGAAACCCGTCCCTGAGCGGGGGACGTAGAGCCACATAGGATGACTGATAAGAAAAGGAACCACTACAAGGGGGGTAAGATTCAGATTACCTTGTTGATCGAATATCTCAAGGCAAGAACATTATTTGAGATTCGAATCACTCCACAAGCAAGATCAATCATGTCTAGCTTGAATGATTCTTGTTGATCAAATATCTCAAGGCAAGAACACTTGCTTGAGATTCGAATCACTCCACAAGCAAAATTGATCATGTCGAGCTTGAATGATTCTACATGAAACCTAAACTACATAGAATTGCAAAGCCATTGGCTAAAGAAGAGCACAAATGCTTCTTTTTACTATATTTTTCAAGTCTCTTACACATACAACATACATGGCTTTATATAGCCTCAAAATGAAACTATTAAAGGCATTCCAAGAGTTGTAACATTCATACTTAATGGCCATAATTAACCATTATGTAATTGTAACCTATAGTAAATAAAGTCTTAAAATACATAAATGAAATACAATAACTCTAAATTGTAACCCATCCAAAATTTATAACAATCAAACTTCATTCTTCTTCAATGTGGCATGAATTGAAACATCTTTTGATAATTTTGACAACCTTTTCTTCACATCTTCATTGAAGTATATTGTATGATTGATGTCTTTTGGTTCATATCAATGACTCAGTAGCTGACCGGCACACAGGGGGTCGCATCTCGTTTAGTGGATGTATGGTACCGTGTGAGGGACGTCAACTAACCTCCACGGATGATGTTCAGAGAGAGTTACGTATTCAGATCCAGCCATACGATCCCCTCAGATTTACTTATGAGGTCGCGTCTCACCTTAGGACACTGATCATATCACTGCTTAAGATGGGCAAGCCTCCTAAGATACAGAAACGAGAGTTGCAGCTTAGATCACTCTCCTTAGAAACCCGAGAGAGACCGTGGATACCTACCAAGATAAGGATGCGAAAAGAGCCTACAAGTAGGTTGCTTACTAAGTATATTTTTATACTCACCCCTTTCTCCCCTTTTATTTTTCAGGTACCGGTCGAGGTAGGGGGGGGGGGGGG